>NC_061843.1:9563981-9568981 GCF_019202785.1 Penaeus chinensis | reverse complement strand
TTATTATATATTCATTCAACCATTCATTTTTAAAGTCACACGACCGAACTGCTTTATTTATACTCTTCTTTAAGGTGAGACGTGGCCCCGTGGGTTAAGTGAGTTAGACAGCTCTGCTTAACACAGTGTATATAATTATGTAGATTGGTAGATGTATGGACTGATAGCTAAGAATATAGACAGATATGGACCAATAGAAAAATAGGTAGTTAACTATATACTGTAGTTATATAGACACGAGGATAGATAAACTTAATCTACACAAATATATGAATTATATACGGTAATACGAGCCTAAAACTTTGTGAGGAAATTCATCATTGCAATGATAAGGACCATGCATTCCAAATGAGCAATTGCCTTCATTCATAAAATGTATAGATAAATAAGTGAATGATTGAATGTATAACCATGAACTGTGACAAAAGGGTTCTATGACGAGGCGGTTTGTGACAAAAGGGTTCTGTGACAAGGAGCTTGACAACAAAAAGTCTCGTTATAAGGAGTTCTTTGACAAGCAGTTGTGTAATTAGTTCTGAGTCTAGCAATTCTGTTTAAAATGTATACACATATATACATATATTTTGGTAGATAGAAAGGTACAGATATACATATAGATAGATAGATATAGATATATATGTGCGTGTGCGTTTGTGTGTGTGTGTGTGTGTGTGTGTGTGTGTGTGTGTGTGTGTGTGTGTGTGTGTGTGTGTGTGTGCGCGTGTGTATGCGTGCGTGCATGCGTGTGTGTGTAGTAAGTACATAGCTATCGGTCTCTCTACCCATCTATCTGTCTAATCATCAATTCAAATATTTGTGTAGAATAAGTTTATCTATCCTCGTGTCTATATAACTACATTATTTAGTTAACTACCTATTTATCTATTGGTCCATATATATATCTATATCCTTAGCTATCAGTCCATACATCTACCAATCTACAGTCTATGTACCTGCATAATTACCTATACTGTGTTAAGCAGGGCTCCTAAACTCACTTCTCCCAGGGGGCCACGTCTCACCTTAGAGTACCTTACGCAAGTCAGTTAATTATGAGTCAACATAACGAAACGGCCACATGGTTGACGTAAAAACATAGGTGGTTATTCCATTCATAACAAAGACAATAACTGAAGATAAAACAAAAATGTAAAAGTAAATATTAATCTTAGAAGACGATGAGGCTATTTCATCCATTACAAAATCATAATAACGGGCCGTATTGACGAGTGAGTGCGGTTTGACACCCCTCTCTGGCGCACAGACTTTTAAATCAACGATGAATGCAGTTCTTCAAAGGTAATAATTCCAGTGTTATATTTGACCTTGCTTGTGGCTTCGTGGTAGCGCAGGGGGCCAATTATTGTGACACAGAAACGGATCTGGTTTTACAGATCCTGCAAGACTTTCTGAGCTAGGTTGTTCACGAATGGTACTAATGATGATGACAAGAATTATTACTATAACAGTGGTGACAATTATTATGATTATTATTATTGCTTTCATTATCATTATCATTATTATAACTATTGCAGTTATTATCAGCATTACCATTACTATCATTATCATTATTACAACTGTTATCTTCATTAGTAGTAGCAGTTGTGTTATTATTATTACAATTATCATGATTATCATTATCATTGTTATCTTTATCATTATCATTACTACCATTGTTATTGTTGTTATCATTGTTAAAATTATTATTAGTAGTATCATTATCTTTATTTTTGTCACTATCATTATCATTATTACTATTATTATCATAATAATCTGTTTTCATCATTAATATTATCATTATCATAATAATCATCATCACAGTTAAGCAAAGATTGGGCCTTCCTGTCAAAGTTCCTTTCAAAGTTACGGCCGGATGAATCTGACACTCCAGCGGGCGGAAGCAAGCACCTGGCTTCGAGAGAACCAGATATATATAAAGGGTAATGTCCTTGACCCCAGCAGGCAGACAGGAGGCACACAGGCTTGGGAGACACAGACGGAGACAGACAGACTTGGGAGACAGACAGAGACAGGCATATTTGGGAGACAGACAGAGACAGGCAGATTTGGGAAACAGAGACAGACAAACTTGGGAGGCAGACAGACAGACAGACTTGGGAGACAGACAGAGACAGACAGGGTGTTGTTGTTCGCACTCACCACGTCCTCGACAACCGGACTAACCACCCTCCTAAAAGCACAATAAACCCCAAAACCCGTATTATTCGTCCGCTCTAAGATTCTCGTTCATTCTTCTTTATCTTAACCATTTCTGATTCGCTCGCCTATATTTTAAAAGGTCTGACACCTACGCCTGAGTTCTGAACTAATAGCAAATGACACCTGTTTACAGTGCGCCAGGAATCTCACGGATCATCTAAGCTCCAGCAAATCACTCATATTAATCTTATTTGCAGTGTATTATGACCCAATATTGTGTTTAACGATGCCTTAGGCTATTGTTGCTACCTATTATTGACATTGGTTATTGTAAATATCATCAGAGACAGTAGGAAAAAAAAAAAGTTTTATGATGATGGCGCAGCTTCCTCTTTCATTTGTTATCACTGATCGATTCTCGGGAGTGTAGGAATAAGATGGTATAATATACTTTACCAAGAATTCCTCGCTTGTGAACTACAGGAGTAACGGAGAAAGTGATAAGGAACTGAAAGAGAGTGGCGGAGGCAACTGTACCTCGTCTTATGTAGGTAGTACAAGACTTTAATATATATATATATATATATATATATATATATATATAGAGAGAGAGAGAGAGAGAGAGAGAGAGAGAGAGAGAGAGAGAGAGAGGGAGGGAGGGAGCGAGGGAGAGATAGAGAGAGAGAGAGAGAGACAGGCATACAGACAGAGGTAGACCTAGTAATAGGCTCATAAAAGTACAAACATGATATTGACTTCTACCAGTAGGCCAAAGTACGCGAATTGTTAGAAAAGCTTTAATTTTGTCCCCAATCTAATATCATTTTTCAACTACATTCTTATCTAATTTTAACTCTCATAAACACAAACGGTTTTATTTATCATTATTATTAGCTTCTTTTTTTTCTTTTTTTTTTCTTTTGAGGGAACGACCCCAATTATATTCCCTTTAATAGGAAATAGAAACGTTTAATTTTGGCATTCGATATCCAGCACGTACCATATGAATGGGAAAGATGAAACAAGGGAGGAACACACAATACATTTCCCAGGGACTTATAATTATACCTTTCTGAGTGGCTGGAGAGAGAGAGAGAGAGAGAGAGAGCGACTGTGTGTGTGTGTGTGTGTGTGTGTGTGTGTGTGTGTGTGTGTGTGTGTGTGTGTGTGTGTCTTTCTAGATACGTATGTGTTTGTGTTTGTCTTTATTGTGTGCGTGTGTGTGACTGTGCTTGTATGTGCGTAGGTGTGATTTTTGTTTTTTTGAGTGTGTTATTTTTTGTGAATATCTGTGTAAGTACGTTGTGTTTGCCTGCCTGTGTTAATATAAGTGCTTGTCTGTATATGTGAGCGTGAAAAAAAAAAAAACACTATCACGCAACCGAAGAGAATTACAGTACACGATCTTTTCTCAACACTCGAACTAAAGAAAAGCAAAATATATAAGCGTTCTTAAGAAAGGAAATTTACATAAGCAATCAAAAAGAAAAAAAATATATATTCATGACCCAGAATAGCAGACGACGGTAATCCGATTCGATCGCTTTGTAAATCATTCCAAGAGTATTCTCTCTCTTGTGGAAATGATTCGATATCAACCGAAGCCTCGGACCGAGATCAACTACAGATTGTTCTCTCTTTGAGGAGACGCTGCTCTGATCAAAATCAATGTGATTTTTTAAAAACTCTCTCTTTCTCTCTTCCTCTCTCTCTCTCTCTCGGTTCTTCTCTCTCTATCTCTCTCTGTTCCTCTCTTTCTCTCTCTCTCTGTTCCTTTCACTCTCTCTCTTCCTCTCTCTCTCTCTCTCTCTCTCTCTCTCTCTCTCTCTCTCTCTCTCTCTCTCTCTCTCTCTCTCTTTCTCTTTCTCTCTCTTCCTCCCTCTTTCTCTCTCTTCCTCCCTCTTTCTCTCTCTTCCTCCCTCTTTCTCTCTTCCTCCCTCTTTCTCTCTTTCTCCCTCTCTCTCTCTCTTCCTCCCTCTCTCTTTCTCTTTCTCTTTCTCCCTCTCTCTCTTTCTCTTTCTCCCTCTCTCTCTCTTCCTCCCTCTTTCTCTCTCTCATCCTCCCTCTCTCTCTCTTGCTCCTTCTCTCTCTCATCCTCCCTCTCTCTTTCACCCTCCCTCTCTCTCTTACTCTCTCTCTCTCTCTTACTATCTCTCTCTCTCATCCTCCCTCTCTCTTTCTTCCTCCTTCTCTCTATCATCCTCCCTCTCTCTCTCTCACCCTCTCTCTTTCTCTGTCTCTCTTTCTCTCTTATCCTTCCCCTCTCTCTCTTACTCTCTCTCTCTTATCCTCCCTCTCTCACTCTCACGAGGTACGGATAATTGCACTTACCGGTACTCCCCTTTTTCGGTGAACTATAGACACGGCATCTATGTTTGTTTACTTTCTCGTACTACAACTTCAATGGGTTGGAGCTTGGGTTTACTAAGATGTATAAATTCACCACACACACACAGAAACACATGTATGGTGAATGTTTACATCTTAGTAAACCCAAGCTCCAACCCATTGAAGTTGTAGTACGAGAATGTAAACAAACATAGATGCCGTGTCTATACATACACATATATATACACACACACATATATGGTGTGTGTGTGTGTGTGTGTGTGTGTTAGATTATTTCTGACATACAAAATATTTGGATCATTCTATCTATCATTCTATCAGTCTGTCATAGCTAGATATGTACTCTCCTTTGTAACGAGGGAGTTGCAGCTAGTGATTGCCATCGATCATTGAAAAAAGTTTAGTGAGGGAGAGGGAAGAAGAAAAGGAGTCAAAAATGAGAATGAGTGAGGGAGAGAGAGCAGGCGCGCACGCGCGCGCGCGCGTGTGTG
>NC_061843.1:9523981-9548981 GCF_019202785.1 Penaeus chinensis | reverse complement strand
CCATATTCCATTTAGAATGGAATATGCGCCGGCATACTTGATTCACATCTATTGCTCAGAATCAGCGGTTTCTAATATAATGAATTAGAGAGTCAGCACAGTGTGACTTAGATTCATCCCAACACCTTACTTGTGCTGAAAAAAATTGGTTCCAAAAATAAATCTCTCTTAGAATTCAACAGCTGTACACCATATCCTGATAGATCTAAGTCAGACTGTGTTTGAATTACATAGTAAACAGCTATAGTAGATTTTAGGGATAAAATTTTCAATTGGTACAAAAATAATTTGTTTTTTGCTAAGGCTCAATGCCTTAAATTTTTCACTGGTACTGCTTTTTGAAAAAGCACAGATTTTTTTTATATAATTTTCTAAAATAGTCATAAAGATGATAATTATAATAATGATAATTATAATAACAATAATAAACAAAGAGATGTGCACTTTGTAAGTAGGTGAGAGACAGGAAATACAGCATTAATGTTAAAAGTGGCAGGGTACTGTTAGCTGCTGCCGTTGCACACTTTATCATATCAATGTTTGTTCTTTCCTTCACGTTAAATAAATTAAAAATATTAAAGGAGTTTTAAAATTTTAAGTCCTGCAATGAGGAGCAATAAGAGAAGAAAATATAAAAGTAAACTTACACATCTACAAGAAAACTATACAAAATGTGGCCAAGACAGAAATATTAAGGAGAACCAAGAAGACACAAGAAAAGAAATGCAATGTTTTAGCAGCAAAAAATATTACAAAAAGAGAGAAAAAAAACAAAAAAGAGAGAAAAAATGATAATTAGCTATGCGGAATGTGCAGCAGCGATAGTGATGATTCTAATGATGGATGACGACCGTGATTACGCTAATAGACCACCAGGGGAATGCATAATCTAAGTGAAGAATGCCCACGAATCCCTTGAATTGGAATGTTCCAAATCTTAATTCAATGCTTAAACTAAATAGATCAATTAAAAACTAAAAAAAAAAAGCAGAAAAGAGGTATTGCTTCTCATTGCCAGGCAAAATGATTAAAAGAAAGAGTAGTTTTAACTTGTATTGCAAATTGCTCTCTCGTATTCTAAATATCATTCAGAACTACTTTTCCGTCTAATAATTTTTTTTTTCTTTACCAAGGGGGCATAAAATACCGGCAAAATTTCTTTGTAAAAGAAATACAAAGCCAAACAATATGCCTTCTATGGTCCAAGTAATAAAACCATGAGAGTGTACAGTACATGAATTTGTCATTAAAAGTAATAGAAATGCATGTAACCAATAATACAAACATACATATGCCTCCTGTCTGTGCTGGTTCATGTGCCACAACTGCAGTAATGTCTGTGTTTTGTACATGCTAGGTTAACTTAGTTGAGGCACTAGAATTTTATGCTTCTGCTTCTTAATTAACAAACTACAAATCATTATATTCTAAGTGACAGACATACACAAGTAGAGCAGCCAGCCTGCCTACCTCGCATGAACACATATCCTGGACAAGTGGCAGCAATATCTGGGTAAAGATGCTTGCTCATGCAAGTATACATTATTTTGCTACTATAATCTCTTGTACAAAACAACAGTATCAAAAACTATTTCACAACACTTACACTATGTGTTATGCATTATGAAGATATCATTTATATCTGGGCAAACAGCTTTTTGGACATGTGCCCAGGTTTTACAATTATATTTAGAAATAAATAGTTATATAGTCGTGAAACATATTGACAAGTGAGAGCTTTGTACCAAAGTGAGTGAGGAGACCGCCACCATAAGAAAAAGTGAGAATGAGGTATGATGCGCCTTAGAAAGAGGATGTGTAAGGGATAATATCGTTCAGTGAGAGTAGCGCACCACTGACTGATCAACACTTGGAGCCTCAACTTCCTAATATTAGTCCTGATTGCACCATGGTGCTTCTGGTAACAACTGACAGGGACCATTTAGCACTCACCACTAACCACTTGCCTCAAAAGAGTTCTTTGGGCTGTTTGTACCTCATGGCTTCCCCAGGAAGGCTTAGCACCATAAATTACACAGTAAGGTCTCAGGCTCAGGAATGACAATACTGCCCTTTAAAAGGGTATGACTAGCACAGCACTTCACCAAACGGATGTTTGTGACCGTAGTGGTATAGGGTCAGAGTAGGTCTCATTTAGCTTTACACTCAGTAATTTAAAGTACAGAATGAGAATGTGTAAGTATATATCCTCTATAAAAAAAAATTTATTTATTTATTTTTTTTTTCCTTTTTATTTTTTTTTCCTTTTTACTCCTTCCTCATTAACTTTTAATTACTGATTGATTCACTGCTTGAGCTGACCCGAGGCTGGCTTCTGTGGGCTGGGCAGTGTCAACAGGGCTCCGCTTCCATGTACTATATAGACTGGTGGAAACACAGCTGAGAATCCCATGATGGTCGTTCCAGGACGTTGCCTTGTATGGTGTGTTGGTCATGGTGGAGACCCTCCTTCTGGCCTGATGTGATGACTCGAGACTTACATGTCCACCCTGAAATGAGTTTTCAATATCAGTATTGTTTTATGGCATGAATTAAGAAATTTTATCCTATTTCCTATCATATTCTTTGGTGAAATGTGCAGAGGAAATATTAAACAGAAATATCTTTCTTTTTAGATGATTTCAAATTTCTGGCATTTGCTCATTCAGGTAAAATTTATGTAAATTTATGTTCATGCAGGCTATGTATTCAAAAAGTTTGACATTATGAGAAAAAACTATTTATGAATATTTATTTCATCACAAAAAATGTTTCTTCCTCAATAGACCAAATTTTAAACTCTCAAATATAAAGACAGTAACCAAAGACAGAATTCTTAAGCATCATGAAAGGGAAACAAACACCTCAGTCCACATTCTCACCTTTATATACACATGTGGCGCACTGGACGGTTGAAAGCAGGGAGTTACCACTTCCTCTTATTTCCTTTTGGTGTGCAGCATCTCCATTAGCAATGTCTGTGTGGGTGCTGCTCCATTTATATGCTTGTAATACAGGAATTTTTCGCCGTTTTCAGCAAGGAAGTGCAATTCAGGTAGAAGGTCCATGAGCTTCTGGTATTTCTCCTGAGGATTACATATATGAAGATAAATAATAAGGCCATTTAATCCTAGCTTTAAAGAAAAAAAGGGGAACAAAGGGAAAGCTTACCAATAGTAAACAATCTTTTAAGGAACTGATACAATATTAAACTCCTTTCTCATTCTTAATGATTCTAGTAGTTCAATAAAATCTGCTAAAAGGGAAAAGTCATGTTAAAAATCAGATCAATTGGATCAGTCCCTTCTTCACATAGGCTGCCCAAACACAATAACAGACACTTTGAGCAATGAACTCAAGCATGAGGGTTGAAAGATAAGGAGAAGGCTGATGAGCAAAGTCTAGAAAGAAATGCCAATGAGCAGATATAGCAGTCAGTACAAAGATTTGTGGCTTGATGAGACGTTAGGATTACAATGACTAGAAGTTCTTGAGATGGAGAGCAGGAAAACAAGAGACTACGAAAGTCAATGCAGTTACTACATCTACTATACGAATCCTCTTAGTCTGACTCTCAACTCAACATCCATAAACTAACAGGACAGTTACTACATTCAGTTACACAGTCAAATTTAGCAATCACTGTCATTATTATCATTACCATCATGATCATTTATCATAACAATGTGAAGTAATAGAAGAAAGAGAGAAAGAGAAAATAAATGAAAATAAAGAAAACAAGAACATAGGCAGATTGGCAGAATAGATTACATTAGTCATTTCACTGACACTGAAAGATTTCAAAGCAGTAATGAATCAAGAAGGCCAAAGACAACAAAGCAACCTACACAAAGTCAGCTTATAGGTATGCAAAAGTACAAAGCACATTGATGCATAAACCAAAACAACTAGCCACACACTCTCAGTTGTGCCATCTGGATTAAATAACAGTAACAATACAGTAAGTACCTGAGTCAACATATCAAGAACAGAAATGATTCAACTGAAGTCTAAAAGAGAAAAAATGGTTCAACCTAGAATGGACAACCCCTAGGCCTAGTGACACCAGGGCTGATGGAACAGGGTCAGGGTAGGCACCTGCGACCCAAGCATGAGTAACCTCACCCGCTCTAAGACCAGCCTGCCACACTTCCACAGTGAGGTCTATCAGCTGGCTCATGAGGGACGCTCAAAATAAGCCTGCAAAAGACAAACTCCAGGGCGGGTGTGTTTCAGTCATTGTGGGAACAAGGTCTGTTTGCTAGTGATGATTTGTTGACTGACTGTTACCCTGTCACATATATCCCCTTCTGAACCATTCCTACTGCATTGCAACTATCCAAAAATTTGTTAATAACTGCATTAACAATAAAATGTTTTTACATTGAAAACAATGGAGAAGAACAAAAAGAACTGAGACAAAAAAAAGTTAGAATATTAATGTCAAACAAGGACTATAATCAGTAAGCAATTCACATGATAAAAGACAAATACTAACCCCTTCAAATACTATTTTTTCTTTGAATACATAATGGAAGGAAGGGAAAGGAAGTGATATATGACACCATAGCAACTAAAAAAAAAAACTTAGCAAAATTACAGCTTATAATTTATAAGAAATTCTTATGCGGAAAACACACCCTATTGAATCCTCACAATAAGCTCTGTCATCCCAAAGAAAATGGGATATCAAGAAAAAACAAAACAAATAAAAGGTAATTATATAATGCCAAAAGATATAATTTAGTACACAACAACGTCATCAGTTTTGGAATGAAATCATCTCATTGTCTGATCAGTCACAGTGTAGTACTCTGAATAATTTTCCTAAAATAATTAGCTCATGCCATTTTCCTTAGGATGGCAGTCCTCCTTTTATGATAGGCATTTCATGACTAAGGCTGCTAATGTGGTTGGGCATCGTTAAATAACACATATATAGGCTAACCCAGAATATGTGCAAATGCAAATGGCATGACAGAGCTCAGCTTTCTTAATGTAATTAGAATAAAACTTATTCATTGGTCAGGAATTCCACATTTCTGCTAATCAGTAACCCCTTTATGATGGCAATAAAGGAGTAGCTATATCTGTCATATTATATGTATATGTATTTAACAAGTCCGAGCTTACTATTCAGAAATGTACTAGTTTTGCTCTCAAAGTCTTCTCAAAGATGGCTCCATTTTAAATATTCATATATAATATTTGGCATTCCCAAAATACAATTTATACAAAATCAACATAAAAAGCGATTAAACACATCAGCATCAAAATGACAAGTGAAAAGATGATGCTCTCAAAAAATTATCAACAATTATATAACAATAAATCAATGAATCTTTTAATTCATAGCACATTATGCAAATTTTCAAAGAAAGCACATAACTATATAGCAAGAAAGTCCAAAGACCTAGAAAATTGCTCTTTCATAATAACCATACTCAAATGCCTCTCTTTCCTATCATAACAGTCCTTTCCAAAATACTCCCGACTTCAGTACAATTAAGTCGTTTAATCTACAAAATAAGTAAATAAGTAAATAACGGAGAAGAAGAAAACCCACAAGGAAAAAGAAGTTCATGCACTAATCACCACCAGCTGTACTTCAATATTGCCATCAATCAGGGGTTAAAATAATCTTCATCCAACTAAGCATTCTATTGGCCTCACCATGTGCTAAAAAAGAGGCTAGTTGTGATATTGAGAAGTACCAAGTCAAATAAATAAATAAATAAATAAATAAATAATAGAATCATATATTCTAATATATGCTACAATGTGCAAAATTAATAAAAGAAAATATGCTAATTCATAATATAAATTTCTAAACATTTATAGAGAAAAATTTCTAGAGTTGTAAGTAAACACTTATGTTGCATTGTAAACCACCTTACCTTGAAAATTAAAAATGTACGAAAAAAAAAAATACAGGAAAAAAAAAACTAAAAACTGAGAACAATGCTTAAGTGTATCTGCGAAAACCAATGTAAACTTACCGTGTCATCTGGGTACACGTTGGCCGTATATTCCATCAATGCCTGTCGCACCTGGTCGTGAGCAGCTGTAACCGATCTACGGTCACTAAGCAACCGTACATCTGCAATGCAATCCATAATTCCTACAATTAGTATGAGGATTTTCTAAAAACATTTTGTATATAGGAAACCTTGAATCAAAATCATGGGTTGGGTCTTTGCTTGAGGATAATACCTCTAAATCTCTTTATTTTTACATGTTAAGTGATTATTACACAATTATGCTATTGTTACTTTTTTCCCTTATTTTTTTTTAAGAAATTGTTAATTGTTCATACAAATTAAAAGATTAAGATTATTTTGGATAATCTCATGAAACAAATTTCCTTTTTGAATACATTAAGAGAACATAGAGCCTTAATAACCAAAGATATAAGCAATTTCCAGCCAAAAGACAGCCAATACAATCATCAAATTCAAAGTATATACTCTTCTTCACAAAATACTACTATGATATTTACCAGGATTTAGTAGAATGATAAATTTGATACAGACAAAGTCCGAGATATCAAATTTGAGGTCCACAAGCTTATTGAGAATAGCATGAAAACGATCTGCAAACTGAGTCGTTCCCAAAAGCGCCAGAGACAGCAGGTCGAACTTCTGTCCATTGGGAAGTGTAGTTTCATCCTGAGGAAAAATCCGAGGTTAGTTTGGGAGGTATATTTGATAAATAAAAATAATTTACTCAGTAACATATTGGTGTTTATGTTTCTGAATGTATCAAGGGCACACACCATTGCTTCTAAATAAGGAAAGGCAAAAATATGAACTCATATCATAAATACATTTAGTTGTGTATATATATATATATATATATATATACATTAAGTATGCATATATGAATTATCTATGCCTATATTTATGTAATATAATCTGAATTTAAATATAAATATCAATATACATATAATATAGTATAACAAATCATTACACTAACCAAAGAAAATATCATATCATATTACATTTCATTATAAAACACCTATTTCTTTTTAATATAAACCCTCAAAATTCTCACCTGCAGCCTGTTGTGTATGCGTTGATGTAGATGGTCTAAGATAAGTAAATCAGACCAAGAATGCTGTAGTAGCTTCATCTGATCGTCAACCTGAAAACAAAATAAACAATATTTAGTATTTAATTTAATTTTCACCAACCAAAAATCCCCTAATTCCAAACAAATACCTTCTCAAAGATGCTATAAATAAACCTCTTTAAAAACAGATAATTTCTCTATTCATCTTCTTCAGCCATTGAGAGAAACGACCACCACTGTCAAGTAATTTTACACCCATCTCCTTTTATTCCTTAAATCCCTTCTTAACGGCAAGAGACTATGGCCGAGTAGTTCCTCCTGACCTAGTTTACAGTCTGTTATCGATTACTTGGCTCTTACTTGAATAAATGGCTGTGAATGTTTATATTTGTACGAATGTATTTTTTTTCATTATCATTTTACTGTATTTCCCCCAGGATGGGTGATGATAAGCCGAGAGAATACCTGCGTGCTTTCGGAAAAAATAAAACGGATAATGTAAGATTTCCGGTACTAGCCATAAAAAGCTATGTATCTCTCCCATTTGTTTGAATAATGAACCCTGCCCGTCTCTCTCTGCAACCTACATCTTGACACCCCCCTGAGGCATTAATAACCTTATTTATATACAGAGCCTTAATCTTTTACGATCTTTGCCCCACTTTGCCCCACTAACCCACATAGTACAGTAGACAGGTAAGCTGGGGCGATAAGGGGACCGGCTTAAACACGTGTGAGACCTATTATCTATTATGCTACATGCCATGACTGAAAATGGTTAAGAAAGTGTTACTAAGTGCCTGGATGGGTGCAAAGAAGGTGGATTACTGTTCGTTTACCATAGTGAACACTAAAATTGTGAACATTGAGTTGAGAGGTTATATAAACATAAGAAGATTAAAAGGTACTTTCTGTCAAGGTACGGAAACCTTATTAAGAAGCCTTATATAATTGGTATAAATCTATTAAAATGAACAACAGCCCGAGATGACACACGTGGAAAGAGCACTGGAAATGGAGGTGGCGGCAGCCATTTTATACTAGGCCCCTGAACGTACCACCTTTGTAAGAAAAAAAAAGGAAATCAGTAAGGAAAATCAGCCTTCTCCCAGCTTTGAGCCTCTCCCCCCACCCCCTACTGCCCTACCCCCTAAAAGTCAGCCCCAAAGAGAGGGAAAGCAAAAGAAGAGAAAGTGGTCCCCGCTAAGAGTGACGTGGTCGTGGTCTCCCATTGGCCTTGAATCTCTACCCCCCCCCCTCCTCCATACGACCCCCTAGTGAGGAGGGGAAACTAAGATATTTTCTACTGATTTTATGGTGGTACTGGCACACCACGCATTAATTTAAAACAGTACAATTCTTGTTATTTTCTATTTCTTTTTCTTTTTTTCTCGTGCCTTTAAACCATCCTCGAGAAAATTCTTCCTTTTAATTCAGGCTCCTTGGAAATTGGCAATTACCTAACGACACTGAATTGCACTTCGACTTATAATTAAAATACCTGATGATATACACTCGTATTTAACGCTTGGTGGAGCAGCCTCAACCACGAGTTACACCGCAATGCATTTTTTTTCCTTTTATTTTATATTTTTCTCTCTCTTTTTTTTTTTTTTTTGGCACTTTTCTGCCCTTCAACAAAGAACTAGGAAGTTAACCGCTAGACTTGAAGTTGTCTCTCGCTACTATCGTAAAATACTATTTTCGCAATAACAATGATGAGAGTAACGTATCTGTGTGTAAAACTGGGCGGCGTAAGGGAAAATGGTCTTTACGAAGCTCGTACATAGAGTCGACAACGGCTCGCCACGAAACTAGGACGTCACTCTTTCATCCTTGGAGTTGTCCTTGGTGCAGATGACGGAAACTTAAGCGTGACTCCTTGCCTCTCTACCTGCTTCACATCTTCCTGCATCCAGCTTCTCTCTCTCTCTCTCTCTCTCTCTCTCTCTCTCTCTCTCTCTCTCTCTCTCTCTCTCTCTCTCTCTCTCTCTCTCTCTCTCTCTCTCTCTCTCTCTCTCTCTCGTTTTTCATTAACCCTCTGTCTCTGTCTGTCTGTCTGTCTGTCTGTCTGTCTGTCTCTGTTTCTGTCTCTGTCTCTCGTTTTTCATTAACCCTCTGTCTGCCTGCCTGCCTGTCTGTCTGTCTGTCTGTCTGTGTGTGTGTGTGTGTGTGTGTGTGTGTGTGTCTGTCTGTGTCTGTCTGTCTCTCTCTCTCTCTCTCACACTTATTTGCTTACCCACTCACTCACCCTGTTTTTTATGTGATTCATCCTAAGTTATTCTTCGTGTTAACTCCTCAGATCTTCCTGCATCATCTCCACTTCTTCCTTGATTCTACTTCTTTTCTGGCCTTCATTTTTTTCTAACGTTTAATGTTTTAGTGTACTTTTTTTCTATTAAAAGCTGAAGAAACTACACTGTAATTTCAGACATGTGGAAACTCTAGATAACCGTTAATTAAAAAACTTGACGGCGATTGGTTTAATTAAAGAGAAATAGCGGATTCTACCAAATATATTTTATTTTTTCCTTTTTTGGGGGGCGATGAGGTAAAAATACGAAAATACGTAGTACTTAGCTACGTTATTACATGATCATAAATTAAAGTATGTCGAGAGAGGAGATAAAAGAAATACACGAGATATAAAGGCCACATTTTTTGCGTCACGCTGCGATAAAAGAAAACCGTTTGAGGGGAAACTACTCTAGTGTTGCCATAACCTTGACGGCTCTCAAAACTTTATCGAAATAATCTTTTCATCAATTGCAACTTTAAGGAAGCTCCTTCAGTTTTCTGTCTAGAAGACGAACAGCTGATTAAATACCCAACGATTTCTCAAAACAATTATTTATTGTTGTATCCAAGCGATATAATCTTATGAGGGAATGGGAATAGTATATACAAAGATAAATCTCTAAGCAAACGGATTTATCAAAAGAAAAAAAAAAAAACGCGTATTACCAAAACAACAAAGTCCTCATTAATAAAAGAGATTTCTTTTTCTTTTGTACCCAGCATTCGTCCTCCAAACCAGGCACGGGAACCACCCGCTTTGCTTCTCTCTCGATCTCCCACTTCCCAAGAATAGCTTATACATTCTGCAGAATAATAATATTTTGTAACACACAAGGACACGCCACCCCGAGATGACTCAGGCAACATGAATGAAAGCGAGACACACCGAGTGAAATAGGCTGGGTCTCGGCGTGCAACCTTGACACACTGACCGCCTGGGGAATGGGGTCACTTGCCACATGCTCTCACTTCAAACACGGCCCGGCTTGATCGTTCTCCCTGTCACGTCATTCATGATAATATTGTCCCTAACACGAGTCCGAGCCGTGGCGTGATAGATTACCCCCAGCGTGGACTTTTTATCACGATAGTGTAAATCTCTAAATCGCTATAACAAGGTAGCTAAGGACGGTGGGAGAATATCTGTTACAACTAACTGCTACTGTGACAATGTCTTTTCTTACTTTCCCTTTCTTCTTTTTTTTTATAATTTACGATTACTCCTGTATTATTTACCTAAAGGTAGGCGTGACGATTATGATAAAACAAGTTTATAAGCGTCCCACAAGGTAAATCAATTATATCGAATATCAAAAGGTTTTTTAAAAACTACGAACAGACTCCACACATACACACACATGGACCATAAACAAAACAAAACAAAAGCGAGAGTGAGGCATTCACTACAGCGTAACAGGCATTATAATCCATGCTGTGCCAGGAACTAGGTCACAGGCGAAAGCGAGAGTGGGTCGCGTGACGTCACTCATTTCCATTACCCGCCAGTTACTACATCTTCCATGGCTCTCCCTCGCATTACTGACGAAATAGTTTTGATGTAAGGCGACCCTATTCATAGATTAGCGCCAGTATGACCATTAATAGCCAGTTAAGGCTAATAAAGGAGCCGGGGTATCGTGCACTTGGCACTACTGACCTGAATGCACCACGGAATCCGGTCGTGGTGGCCTCGATGCTCAGTTACCATCACTCCCTTTTTACAGAAATATCAACTCGCTCGCTTCGCCCATACAAATACATTTTTTAAAAAACTCTTCCACAGCATTCGTCCTGCTCACATTACCCGTGCTCTGAAACATGTAACAAAAATTCCCAGCCATACATAAAAGGCCCGTTACCATTTAGGCCCGTAAATATCGTGACATTTTGAAATAACGATTGGGGAGGAGTTGCAGTGTATTTGTCTAACACACAAAACTCTCGCTGCTTTCTGATATCGTTCACTAATGTCATACCGCATGTTCTAACCAAGCTATCATGAGCAGATCATCTACGCTGTCTCGATATTAATCGAATTAATTGCGGTCACATTACAATGTTGAATGGTAGATCATCAACACCCGGGTTTTAGAAACTGAAACTTGCAACACATAGCTACTTCGGACCTCATTATCTTGAAAGACACTAACGAGTAAATTCGACTTTCACTCCGACTACACAGACAAATAAACTACGCAAACACAAACACAGCTTCAAGATATTAGCAAGTTGATTTATATATCCACTCGTCGCGCATGATAAACTTTGCGTGGTATTTGAGATTCAAATGCCAATGGTCCCTGTAGTATAGGGTACAGAAATTAATATGGGAATCGGAATTACAGAATTATCAATAATTAATAGCTAATCTCTCTCTCTCTCTCTCTCTCTCTCTCTCTCTCTCTCTCTCTCTCTCTCTCTCTCTCTCTCTCTCTCTCTCCCTCTCTCCCTCTCTCCCTCTCTCCCTCTCTCCCTCTCTCCCTCTCTCCCTCTCTCCCTCTCTCCCTCTCTCCCTCTCTCCCTCTCCCTCTCCCTCTCCCTCTCCCTCTCTATATGTATTTATATATATACATATCTATATATGTATATATAAGTGTGTGAGTGTGTGTGTGTATGTATACATATATATATATATATATATTGCAAATATATGAATATATATTATATGCATATTTTGTATATACATATATATACACACATATATAAATACATATATGTATAGATAATATATAATATATATATACATATTTATATATATATAAATACTTATATATACATGTGTGTGATTATCATTATAATTATTATAATATATATACACACACACACGCACAAACACACACTTATTTTTCAATAACACCCCCGCATGGATTCGAGCAAAATCGTCGGGATTTTCCCTTACCTTCAAATCCTTGAAGAAGCACGAGTTGCGCGCCCAGTCGACCTGCGCGAACAGATTCTGGTCGAGGACTTTGCACATGAGCTCGAACAGGTCGACCTCGCACTGGTTGTACGTCTGGTTCTGCAGGAGCGAGAAGAGCGACGCCTGCCACTCCTGGTCGTCCACGGTCTCCACAAGCTCGCGGATGATGTGCGGGATTCGAGGGCCGCCCGTAGCTGTGCGCCCGCCGCCGCCTCCGCCTCCTCCTCCGCCGCCCACGCCACCCGCGGGCGGTGTCCCCGTGGTCACTCCGCCCGCGGTGGACTGGGCGTTGGTCACCCAGAGGGACGGATCGGGTCCTGCGAGGATGGGCGCCACGGGGCCTGAGGCAACGATGCCACCGACGCCGGCCGAAGCTGCCACGAGGCCGCCCAGGCCGGCCATTGGCGAAGGCGAGGAGTCTGGCGAGGATGTGGACGAGGAGAGGAAGGGACTTTGGATCTCCTCCTTGATGTGGACGTGCGAGGAGGGCGCCGAGGAGTAGCCTGGCGCGGAGTACGTGATGGCCACGCCCGAGCTGGTGTGTCTAGCCCCGCCCGAGAGGATGCCCGGGTGCGACAGCTGCCTCTGCCGGAGCATCTGCAGCTTCCGTGCTCGGTCGCGTTTGTACATGGGACCGAATTTGTTTCTGCCGCCTCGCATTCGGTCGGCGCGCACGGCTGCAAAGAGAGAAGGGCGCCGTTAGTCACAGGTTCTTGAAGAATTAATGTGAACTAAACATAACATTTACCAGTATCAATCCAAATAAATACCTTTTCATGTAAATATTCTTAATGTAAATATATGCACCTAAAAACATGCCCAATTATGCATTCATAAACGGTGATCTGCATTTCTCCTAAAACTCTAAATGAAAAGTAAAGCTTGAGTCAAGTTTGAATGAGTCTTCCCTTAACTTCCCAGCAGGTAACCCCAAACAGTAATAGGATTGTTTGCCGACAGATGGCAGTTGTGTTAACTCCTGCTAGGTGAGACGGGGCTCGCAATTCCAACTTCTTCTTGGCGAATTTCACAATACGTGCATACGCGGGCGTACGCACCAGTATTTCAAAACGTATACATTAAAGTTTATTGTACAACTAATAACTTTTGGCGGGGAATGTTTCAAACGATGCCAAAGTACACCCTCCCCCCTCCCCACCCCCTCTCCCCATAAAGACTTCAAAATATCACGTTCTCGAAGCCTTTAAACAAGCTACTCGATAAAGCTTACTTTGCCGCATATCGCGCCGCCCCATCAGCTCTCGTGGGGCTGCTGATAAAGATATTTTTTAGCCATTAAGAAGCGCTAGGAGTACCAGAAACAACGGCTAAAACCCCCTAGTTGGCAACTCCCATCTCTGGAACCAACTTTCACTCCCGACTCACTTACGTAATATGCTATCGTAACAACAAAGAAATTAATTCTACCTGACATAACGCGTATAGTACGTCATCATAACACAGTTCACATACTATAGTAAATTGTGGAAGCAACTGCTATGGTGACGTTATGTTAAGCCAATAACAGGCGGTCTGGAAAAAGTCTTAAAGGAAACAGAAACTTCGTCGTGTTTACTTCATTGAACTATACCTTTGATAACGATGATAAAATAAAATAGATAATTGTAGTCAGAATGTCATACAGTAAAATGATAAGAATAATCGTAATCCTCATATCTGTGATGATAATGATGAAGTCAACTATCGTTACTATTAATAATACTATGAACCTATAACTTCTACCAGTATTATTAGTGCGACTGAAATAATAATGATGATAATGATAATGATGATGATGATGATGACGATGATGATGATGATGATGATGATGATGATGATGATGATGATGATGATGATGATGATGATGATGATGATGATGATGATGATGATGATGATGATGATAATGATGATGATGATAATGATGATAATGATAATAATACCAGCACCGCAATGACACAACTACCACTCCTAAATATGCACATACATAAACACTAACTACTATGATGATATCTACACGCGTATCACCAACCACAATACTGAATAGACGCCGAGACGAATAACAAAGACCTCAAACTCCCCCACTGAATCTGATAATATGCAAACAATCTCTCTATTTTCAACAAAGGCATAGTCTCCCTCCCCCCCTTGCAGAATAGTCTTTTCGTCTCTTCGTCTCTTCGTCTTTTAGTCCTTCGTTAGCCTTCCCCTGGACTTCTCTTCGCCGCTTTTGGCCGTATTACGATCTACCCCCTCCCCCCCTACCCCTTCCCCTTCCCCCCTACCCCTTCCCCTTCCCCCCCTACCCCCACCGCCAGTAGCCGTAGCAGAAACACATACGGCAGAAGCCTGGGCTGTTTCAACACCCTTTCCCCTCCAGTTCTATTCGTCATTATGAAACACTTGTTCCGGATGGGCAGTGGCGGCGGTGGCAATAGGAGGAGGAGGAGGAGGAGGAGGAGGAGGAGGAGGAGGAGGAGGAGGAGGAGGAGGAGGAGGAGGAGAAGGAGACGGGGGAGGAGGGGGAGGGGGATGGGGAAGCAAACGAAGAGGAGGAGGAGAGGAGGAGGAAGAAGAAGAAGTAGAAGCAAAGCAAAAAAAGAAGAAAAAAGAAACAAGTAAGAAAAGGGAAGAGGAGGAGGAGGAAGGGGAGAGGGAAGAGGAGGAGGAAGGGGAGGGGGCAGAGGTGGAGGGGGTGGAGGAGGGGAGGAGTACCTGTACACTGTAACGAGCAGACCAGTCACATTGCGTAGGGGACCACACCCTCTCCGTCACTTAGGCCACTGTATACATCCGCGCTCGCACTCGCACACACAGACACATATAACGCACATAACACTCGGGCGGCCATATCGGATTCCTGGGTCTTGGGACTCTACTCTATCGATAATAGTTTAACCCATTCCCCTTTGTAAATAGGACATAGGACTATATACAACATCGCGTTTATTTACAATTCCTAAATCGTACCGTAGGATATGTCAGGAAATACCGAGCGTTTCCTACGATCACCTTGAGACACCTGCCTCACGAACGCTATGAGAAATTCGGGATTTTTTTTCCCCTCATTTCACAGCGTCTGTGGTTTCCTTGGGGGGACACTCTTGCTTTCTTTGTTCGCTAGGATTTTCCTTCGTCTCCCTCTTCTTCTTCTATCTGTGTCTTTGTCTCTCCTTCCTCTTTCTCCCTCATCAGTCCCTCACGTCCCTTCTCTCCCTTTCCCCCATTCCCTCTCCTTCCCTTATGGTCCCACTCTTTCTCCTCCCTCTCCCTCTCCCTCTCCCTCTCCCTCTCCCTCTCCCTCACCCTCTCTCCCTTTCTCTCTAAGAAATTCGTATTTCACGGGAAGTTCAGGAAATTCCAGGCTTTGTCCCGCTGTCCCCAGAGGTCTCTGCTGTCGTCTGCGCGCCTCTCTCCCTCAATCACCTCATCCGGGAATATTCACTTGTAAAAAAACAAACAAAAGCTTGATACTCTTTTCTATACGCTCTTCAAAACGATAATCCTAAATATAGATAGGTATTTAGATTTATGAATTAGATTACCACAAAAAATATATATAAATCACTAGAGAAGGGAAATAACAACACGGTAATGAGGCATCACAGATTAAACTCACGAAGCAGGACTTTCGTGCGAGTATCACCGATCCTCGTGCACAAGCAAAATTGTTGGAGATTATCTACATATGCCATAATCGTAAAGAGACGAGAGGAGGGAAGAGGGTGGAACTGGGTGAGGGAAAAGAAGATTAATATGGGTTACACCACGGGACCTGCCATAGAAAGTGGGCAGAGTTCCACCTTGAATACAAACAATGGCGTTTTGAAGTCTCTCTCTCTCTCTCTCTCTCTCTCTCTCTCTCTCTCTCTCTCTCTCTCTCTCTCTCTCTCTCTCTCTCTCTCTCTCTCTCTCTCTCTATCTGAAAGGATAGTTGTTCACGTGGAAGGATCTACGCAGCATATCCTACACACAGACACCGCTGACAGGATCTCGGGATGCATAAAGGAAATCAGCAGATTTAATAGTTTCCCCTCGATTAAAATTCGTGAGTTAAGGGCCATTTTCGCGTAGCTCGTAATTGAGGGAGGGGGGAGCGGGAGGAGGGGTAGTAATTAACCTGTCGACGGTGTTCGCTCAGCTTCCGCTAATTAAGTACAAGTTGGTTCATTAAATATCAGAAATTACCCCCATATCGCCCCTAAGTACCATATAAAAAATGAAACGCATAGAAAACGGGGGTAGGGGAGTTAGAGCAGGTGAAATACTCATGCCGTAGCGGGGAGGGGAATACTCATGCCGTTGCGAAGGGTGGGGGGTTATTCAAATTGTAGTAAGGGGAGGGGGGGTGAAATATTCATGCCGTTATGAGCCAAAATACAACTGGGGAGGAAGGCTGACATCCTATTGCCGTAACTAGAAGGTTGAGGACTTATTAAGAGAGGTTGGGAGGAGAAGTTAACCAAAATATGTCGTGGCGGGGGGGGGGGGGGGGCACCCATTATCACGACAAAAGCCGCCCATTATAGAGCAAAGAGAAGGACGGGGAATTATGTGTTAAAATGGCTTCCATATTTTGCGAGGCGTAGGAGCAATTTCGCATCAGAGACCCCCATGGCCACGACCACACGACGTACTCACGTGGTCGTACTCATGCGGTGGTACTAGAAGCAAACCGCAAAGTACACACCCGTGGTCGTACTCAATGCGGTCGTTTTACAACCATACCGCCGGCATACACTCATGGTCGTATTCATGTGGTCGTACTACAAACAATCACACACCCGTGGTCGTACTCATCATGCGGTCGTACTCCCCTCCAGCTGACAACGCTCAGCCGGAAACTTCACACATAGCAACATCGTTACCACACACCACGATTTTCTTTCATGACTGTCCATGAGGTGGGGGTAACATGCTCTATTTCTCTCTCTCTCTCTCTCTCTCTCTCTCTCTCTCTCTCTCTCTCTCTCTCTCTCTCTCTCTCTCTCTCTCTCTCTCTCTCTCTCTCTCTCTCTCTCTCTCTCCCGCATGTGTGAAGGTGAGAGTGACTGTGAGTACGAATAGGAGCGCGTACTCCTCATTTGAAACCCTCCCCTAACCCCATCCCCCATTTGGAACCCTCCCCTAACCCCACCCAACAGAGCACCCGCGCGTTCGAAACCCGGGAGTGAGCGTCGGTCGAGAGCTCTCCCGGCCATGAAGAGCTCGTCCGTAATTTAGGCTTTGTCTCAATTTCCGGCGGGGTTGCTCACCCATTGTTTCACGCCCATGCAAGGTTAGCTCCAACCCCCCGCCGTCACCTCTGCTCTCAGCCGTAACCCCATCGCCAAGGCTGTTTGGCATTTTTCGAGATTTACAAGTTCTCTTAACAAAATCTGTTGAGGTTTGTTTAAAAGTCTATTGGAATTCGTTGATATTTATATAAGATACGATGAAATCATGTCTAGAAGTATAAAGAGTTATCAAATACTACAAAATGCTATTAAAATATGTAAACTTAGACAGAATTCTAAGAAACTTTATGATTCTTGAAGAGTTCCATGACAAACCTTCATTTTAGTACAAAACACTGGTCACAATAAAAAGAAAAAAAGAAAGAAAGAAAAAAACAGGTCATGGCCTGTCATGGACCAAGGAACCAAGCTGAGTTTTTCCCCATGTCAGAAAAAAAAGGAAGAAAAAAGTGCATGTAGAAAAGACGAAACCAACATGCGAAAGAAAGAGAAAATCCAAAAAACGAAGAAAAAGTAAAAGACAAAAAAAAAAAAGCTAACCCCTAGAACACGAATCCATCGACAAGCCACCAGCAACAAGGCATTTCGTCACCCTTGATAAACCGAGGGTGCTTACTATGCCGAGGGGAGACGGCCAAACAGGTGACCACTTCCTGTGTCTGTCTCGCTGTGTTTATATACATGAAATCCGGAGTGTTAGTATTCGAAACGTATTGCTTCACCTACAGGGGACTAAAGGAGCGGGAAGGAAGTGTTCACAGACTCGGCCTGACGTTGAACAAGGTCGAATGAAACTCGGGTGTGATAGGGGGATAGATATTATGATAATGGTGGAGGAGGAGGAGGAGGAGGAGGAGGAGGAGGAGGAGGAGGAGGAGGAGATAGTGGTGGTGGTGGTAATTGATGATGATGATGATGATGATGATGATGATGATGATGATGATGATGATGATGATGATGATGATGATGATGATATTGATGATGATGATGATATTGATGATGATGATGATATTGATGATGATGATGATGATGATGATGATGATGATGATGATGATGATGATGATGATGATGATGATGATGATGATGATGATGATAACAACAACAACAATAACTAATATCATTCCCCGATCAGGAGCTAGCCAGAGAAGCCAGAGAAGCCTGAGAGCTCCGTTCGCCGCCGACATTCCAGCCACCTTTTTCATTTCCGCCGTCGGCTGTAGTTGCGGCTGCCGACGGCTCGCTGCAACAGTCGCAAGATACGGTTTACGGGTCTCGTTCTCGGGGAAACTCTATGTATAAGAGAACAACGATTATTGATAAATTGAATGATCGAAAACAGCGGTTGTAGAGAACGTCCACGATCGAGAACAGCGACTATGAAGAACGTCAATGATCGAGAACAACGATTATCGAAAGCATCTCGAGCGCTTTTTCTTTCACTTGATTCCCGACGCAGACTTTCCTCTTAAAAGCTCTTATATTACACGTGGAAGCAGTCAAGGAGACGAGTTGTCTTACGAGCGAGGGGCGAGCGGGGGTATGAGGGGGAAGGAGGGGGGGTATCCAGGCGCCGGGCATCCTCGTGCATGCCCTCCTCCCCCTCCCCACATCCCGCCCCCCACCCACTCGGCCAGGTTTTTGTTCCGGCGGGCATGGCGGCGCCCTCGTGACCTGCCCCTGCTTATACCCTCCCCTGCTTACTTACATCCGCCCCTCCCCCCTGCTTGCATCCGCTCCAAGCCTGTACCCGCCCCTGCTCATATCCATTCCTGTTTCTACTCGTCCCTGGCTTACATCTGCTCCCTACTTGCACCCGTCCCTGCTTATATCCGCCCCTGCTTGCACCCGCCCCTACTTACATCTGCTTGCACTCGTCCCTACTTACATCTGCTTGCACCCGCCCCTACGTGCATGCACCTTTGCTAATACCAGCCTCTGCTTGCACCCTCACGCGGCCGCTCTACCCCCCCCCCCCCGCCCCCCGTTAATCGCTTCCTTTCCACACATGCACAAGCACAAAAAAAAGAAGAAAAATTACCAATAAAAAAAAACACATGGCCAAAATGATGACAAGAACTACAACCTTGCTGCAGGCATTCACCGTCATCTTCCATGCCATCATCACCATCACCATCATCATCATCACCATCACCATCATTACAAGACCTGGACTTAACCTTTTCATTTTTTTTTTATCTTTTTTTTCCCCCCATTTTTTATGGTGCCAGCTGCGGAATGTATCCTTGCGGACGATAAGTAATGGGCCCTGAAACTTAAGATCTTCAACACGAAACGGCAAATAATGAGATTCTTTGTCTCTCATAAAAGCGGCTCCTCGATAACATTCTTTCTCAGTTCAACGAGAGCAATTTCCCTCAAAATTCTCCAAATTCGTGAGACAGAAGCAGCTCTTGGACAAATATTCTCTACCCTCGCTGAATATATTCAAGGAACGTAGCTCTTGAATCAACATTATCTCTCTAAACACTTCGGAAAGGCTAATATCAAAGCGTCCTCGGATAGCATTCTTCTCGCACATCGTATGAAGCATAACAAAGACAATTCCGGAATAAAACAGAACAAAAACAAATCTTAACGATCTGATATTAAAATGCATGTAGCGTTTTCTTCTCCCAAGGATGCCATACTTCGAGAAAGAGAGAAAGAAATAGAGAGAGAGAGAGAGAGAGAGAGAGAGAGAGAGAGAGAGAGAGAGAGAGAGAGAGAGAGAGAGAGAGAGAGAGAGAGAGAGAGAGAGAGAGAGAGGGGGGGAGAGAGGGAGAGAGGGAGAGAGGGAGAGGGAGAGAGAGAGAGAGAGAGAGAGAGAGAGAGAGAGAGAGAGAGAGAGAGAGAGAGAGAGAGAGAGAGAGAGAGGGAGAGAGAGAGAGAGAGAGAGGAAGAAAGAGAGAGAGACATTTCAACGCAAAATTAGTCGGTATTCCCCCTTCCCCCTTCCCCCGCGCCCCTCACGTGTGCCTCGCCCCCCCCCCCCCCCCTCGGGCTTGGGTACTGGGTGACCTCCAAGGGGCGGAAGTGATTCCAGTCCACTTGGATTCCGGGTCCGCGAGATGTCCTAGACCGACGTCGCCTCCCATTATGACTTCAAGAATCACAGAACAGTTAGAGAACATCATTATGATCAAATGAAGTCAGTGGCATTAGGATAGCTTCTGCTGGAGGGCCGTTCCGCACCGCAACACCGCAGGGAGCGAGCGAACGGCGACGCAAACGAGGGCGAGCGACGCTTCCTGAACGGCAAAGACTTCCTCGATCGGAGTACCTCAAGGACAGGGAAACTGAATGGGAAATGCGGGCGGAGGCAAGGCTCGAAATGACTCGTCTACGCTGGAGGGTGATGTCAGCACTTTGTGGAAACGCTGGGATATGTAACGGAAAAATAAAAATTATATATAGATGTACGTATATATACACAAACATGCATTTATTTATTATATATATGTATATATGTATATGTATATATATATATATATATATTTATATATGTAAATATATATATGTAATATGTTCATCTTGCTAAACAGTGCGTAGTTCATACGATTCAGTTAAGGCTTAAGCAACCCAAGCTTTTCAGTAAGAAAAGTAAATACAGTCTACAACCTTCATCTAAAATACATCATTAACAGAACATCATAACGACCCAATTTCTCGTGAACATGTTCAATGCTCCTTATAAGTTCGGCGGCGTGCAACTTGTTCTCTGAGATTGCAAGCTGTTGATTCCGAGGCTCTCGTGAGTGAGGCTCCAAGGGACATCCATTGCACGTCCCGCATGATTGCTCGCCAAGCCACTCCGGCAGGTGGAACATGGACCCTCCCTCCCTCCCTCCCTCCCTACCACTCCCTGCCTGACACTCCCTTCCTCCTTCCTACTTCCCTCACTCACTCCCCCTTTTTTTAACAATCTCTCTCTTTTTCTCTCTCTCACTTTCTCCTTCACTCCATCCCTCCCTCCCCTTTTGGTCCATTCCTTTCATCCCTTCTCCCTCCATCTCTTTCATCTCCCTCACTCATTTCTCCCTCCTACCTTCTCTCTCCCCAACCCCCCTCCCTCTCTACCCCCACCCCACCCTCCCCCATCATCCAGCCAACTGCCGCCTTCAACTAGCTCCACTTCACACCGCCATGAGTCACCGTATTGTTCTCGTATTCCAAAAAAAAAAGTGAAAAAAAAAATCGGGGATACTCATTGTCACACACAAGGCACTGCCCGCCTAACCTTTGCTGGAAACTGTGTCAACCAAATATTTCCTTTTTTTTTTTTTTTTCGTTCTTTTCATCTCCACCGTCGCCTACTTCGGTGAATTGTTAAGAGAACTGGTCCAAACGTGTACTATTCTCTTAAAAGGCACAAGAACAAAATGGCGGAGGCGGCGCGGCGGCATTTACGTACCACGACGGTTCCCGGAGTTTGACGGTTCGAGCTGGCGGGAAGGGCTACTGGAGCGGCGGCCATGAGTCGACCAGGGGAAGGAGGGGGGGGGTATGACGAGAAGGGGGAAGGGGGAACGGAGAAGGGGGTAAGGGGTAAGAGGGTGAAAAAAAGGAGGGAGGAGGGAGGGGGAGAGAAGAAATAGAGGGTAATGAGGGTGGGAGGAAGAGGGAAGATGGATGTGGAAGGAAGAGAGGAGGGAGGAGAAAGGAGGAAGGGGGAGAAGATAAAAATAAGAATCAAGTAAAAGAGGAGAATAAGAATAAGAGATAGAAAAAGAAAGCAAGAAGAATAGAAAGAAGAAGAAGAAGAAGAAGAAGAAGAAAAAGAAGATGAAGAGGAGGCGAAAGGTTCTTCGGCGTCCAACCCTCGACGCTCGTTCCTTTAGCGCCTTTAACCTCACAAAAAAAAAAAACAAAAAAAAAAAACACGCAAGACATTTCCACAACCTGTACATACGACTCATGACACGCCATTTTAAAATACCCACAAAAATACATTTAAAAAAATATTAAACAAACAACCCTTGGCATCCCCAGCTCACCACCCCAAACACATCCCTCCGTCTAATATAATCTTCCCTTCGGTACCACTACTAACGGATTATCGTGCATCTGCCAGCCTGCGAGCCCGACGAAGGCCAAGAGTTGACATTTTGTGAGGCGCCGATCGCAGCCTAACGGGATTCGTGCACTCCGGAGGCAGCGGACGAGAAGGCGGTGTGTCTCTCGAGGCATTCTGGAGGGAGGGGAGGGGGTAGGGATGGAGGGATGGGGCGTTGCACAATCCCCCGGAGGACGTAGAGTAAAGAGAGAGGGGGGTAAGATAAATGGGAGGGAAAAATGGGGGGTGGGAGGGGGGGGGGGGAGGAGAGGACTCGGGTGGTGGGATTCAGGAGATTTGCTGGCTTAAGGAGTCGGATTCGCTCGTCGGTTTTGAAGCGTTTGTTTACGAAAGGATTGGATGTACACAAAGCCTTTGCTTTTTATTTTTTTTTTTTTTTTTTTTTTTTTTTTTTTATTAAGAGGGAGGAAAGAAGAAAGGGACTTTGCAACGTGTGGATAAGAAGGAAAGAAGGAGGGACCGATTGAGGTACAAGAGGGGGGAGGGAGGGTGACTAGAACCTCTTAAAGTCTCGAAGGAAGGCAATTACTCCAAGGATAGACATCCATCACCCTCCGCAGGTCAAAGGCTAAGGGGGAATAGCGCAATTATCCTAGCACTCTACGCCAGCCGAAGGACCCAACTCGCTTCCCGTCGCTGCTGAGGACTCCTTGCTCCGGCGTCCTGATATTGCCTCGTATCCTATTTCCCCTAAAACAGGCTACTGCTGCAACAGGTCAACACCCTGACTCGCGGTTGGGTTCGGTTTCATGAGATCGAGACTATAAATAGCTTTTTTTTTTGTATTATTTCGGCAAAGAGTAGCTATCAATTCCTACTCGTGGGTTTTTTTATAGTAAGATAGATAGATACGTATGGACAGATAAAGAGGAGAAAAAAGGAGAGAGAGAAAACGGAAAGGAAGAAGATATACGTAGCTCCTTGAAGATAACTTTTCCGACCGCGTTGAAATCCCCCGTCGATTCGGATCACTTGCTCGGAGTGCCAAAGTCTCGCCGGAGATTTACAGCAAAGCCGACATAAGTAAATAAATACGAGCTCTGCCTTTCTTTTCCCCCCCCCCCTCTCTCTCTCTCTCTCTCTCTCTCTCTCTCTCTCTCTCTCTCTCTCTCTCTCTCTCTCTCTCTCTCTCTCTCTCTCTCTCTCTCTCTCTCTCAACTCACTCACACTTTCACTCATACTCATACCCACACTCATTCTCCTTCTGCCTTTCATCCCCTTCTTCAACAATAACGCGGTTCTGGGAAACATTATCAGCTGACAGCCTAGCCGGTGCCCATCACTCGTTCTTTGTCTGTACCCGGGAGTCCCCTTTTGCCTCGAGGTACTGGCTCAAGGAGTCGAATACGGACACGAACAGTTCTGTGCCTGGAGAATGTAATGTGCGAGGAGTATACCCTACTTGTAACGTAGCTCTGAACTACGAAATAAAGCTAAAGGAAGCAGAAAATAGGATATTACATAACAAAGAACAAGAATAATACAAAAAAAAAATGAATAAACAAAAACCAGGCGAACGCAAAGACAGGCAGAAAAACAAGTCTGGAGACGCTGCCTTCGACCCACATCGCCAGCTCGGAATCGTCGTGTCACGTGGCATCTGCTGTGCCTCCGCTACCGAGATGTTCCCTCCCTACGTGCACGCAAAACCTGTTTAAAGAGGTAAGGCGAGTGAAAGGGTGGAAGGAGGATGAGCCCGAATGACACCTCTACACCCCGAGTTGGACGTCCCCTTCTTCTCATAGCTCCTCCTCTCGTCCCTCTCACTTGTCTGTCTCTGTCTTTGTCTCTGTCTCTGCTGGTGTTCTCCTTTCTCTTCACATTCTGTGTATCTCCTCTGCTTCCTCTCTTTCATTTCATTCTGTATCTCTCTTCTCGTCTTCTTCCTTTCCCCTCTTCTCTCTCGTCTCATTTCTCTCTCTCTTCCTCCCCTCTCTTCTTTCCACGTACTCCTTCCTCTCACTCTCACCACCACCCCTCACATCTCTCTCTCTCTCTCTCTCTCTCTCTCTCTCTCTCTCTCTCTCTCTCTCTCTCTCTCTCTCTCTCTCTCTCTCTCTCTCTCTCTCTCTCTCTCTCTCTCTCCTTTCACCAGTTCGTAAGCGCGAAAGTAATGCTATATATCAACGTCTTCTTACGACTACCTTTTCTCGTCTCGTAGCTTTCCCTTAAGCTTGATCGGCGTCTCCCCCTTTCCCTTTCCCTCCTTCCCCACTCCCATAGCCTACGGTAGAATTCCGGTAGCCTATGAGCTCCCCAACCAAGAATTCAAGTAGTCTGTCTACAAGTCTCACACACTCACGCATTCCGAGAGTCTACAAGTCCCCCCGTACTAGCGAATCTCACACAAGCTAAGCATGCAAGAAGCCCAAGAGTCTCACAATACCGAGAAATCCTGGTCTC
>NC_061843.1:9498981-9516481 GCF_019202785.1 Penaeus chinensis | reverse complement strand
GAGAGACTGATAAAACGAGCATAAAAAGAGAGAGAAAAAAAGGACCAGCTGCAGTTGAAGGCAAATCTTGCTAATCTAAGCGATCAGATTCGACATCTTTCCTCCCCCCCTCCCCCTCCCCCTCCATTTTACCCCCGACTCCCCCCACCCCACTGCTGACATGCATACGGGAAATCAGCCGAACAAGTAACGTCAGCACAGCAACGTCAGCTACCTTTACACCTTACGGAGCCCGTGCGGCTGACACACAAGCACGCAGGCAAACGCACACACGAGCACAGGCAGATACAAGCAGATGCAAGCGTGGACAAGTCTATGTATAAAAACACAAAAAATACGTAAAAACAGACAGACAGACAGACACACACACACACACACACACACACACACACACACACACGCACATCTCTCCTTCACTCCTGTCGATCAAAATGCTGATCTCCTCAGGAAGTGTTAACTGGCTTTTGCATCACTCAATCTTTTTTTTTTTTTTTTTTTTTTTTTTTTTTTTTTTTTTTATCTTTATGGTAGTCAGCGATCGATTTTATTTCTTTATTTGTTTACTTCTGACGTGATTTTATCTTTTAAAATTACCATTTCTTAATCAATGAACAGTACGTTTCGATAATTTATTTATAAATTTATATCATATCGAACTGAATGAGGGAGCGTAAATATAAACCACCTTTATCTTCCCTTTATACGCCCTTAACCACGCCACGTGCCCTACGACGTCACATCCGTTTGTCACTACTTACTATACGCGTCCACCACGACAAAAATAGAAACAAAACAAAAGATAAAACGAGAGAGAGAGAAAAGAAAAAAAAAGAAAAGTCCGAGCTAGAGCCGTGACCCAGAATTCGGGGCGTGGTGGCCTGAACCTCCTGCCAACTAGGTCTCTCGGCCAGCGGACCTCCACCCCCCTCCCTGCTTCCCCCCTCTCTTCCCCTACTGTGCCCTCCCCTCCCTACTTCCCCTCCTCTGCCCTCTCTTCCTCTCCCCTTCCTACCCCTCCCCTCTCTTCCCCTCCCTGATCCCTTCCTCCCCTCCCCTTCCTTCCTCTTCCCCTCCCCCCCCCCTTCCCCTTTTGGGCCCCATGCCAACATAATACACCTTTCCCTTTTTATAGACCAATTTTATCTCTTGTTTTCTTTTTTTTGTTCTTTTTTTAATGTTTATAGGCGGATAGTAGATCAAGCTGTTGTAACTCGACAAGATTTACCGTGTGCCATCTGAAGAGTGCCATAGAGTTTAAAGTAAGGAGAGGGTTTCTTATCTTATAACTTCCTGCTAACTTCCATGTGGACAGGAAGACGTGATATGGTAATCTTTTTCCTTTTTTTCTCTCTTTCCTTTCATTTGTTTTTATTTGTATTACTTTATTTTCTTATAATTTTAATGATTATTTTTTTTCTGCGTTTTAAAACTGGACAGAGAGAGAGAGAGAGAGAGAGAGAGAGAGAGAGAGAGAGAGAGAGAGAGAGAGAGAGAGAGAGAGAGAGAGAGAGAGAGAGAGAGAGAGGGGGAGCGATGCCATATATACAGAGCGATTTAAGTGCAGAACGGGTACGTATAGTCTAGACGGGAGAGGCGACTTTGCGACAGAACCGACGCGAGGGGGGGGGAGGAGGAGGAGGAGGAGGAGGAGGAGGAGGAGGAGGAGGAGGAGGAGGAGGAGGAGGAGGAGGAGGAGGAGGAGGAGGAGAAGAAGAGGAGGAGGAGGAGGAGGAGGAGGAGAATAATAATAATAAGAAGAAGAAGAAGAAGAAGAAGAAGAAGAAGAAAGGAGAAGGAGATGGAGAAGAAGAAAAAGAAGAAGGAGAAATGGAAGAAGAAGGAGAATAATAATAAAAAGAAGAAGAAGGGGCCGAGCATGACTCCGTACCCCGTTGTCACATTGGCGGCGTCATGACCTGAAACTATAGTGTAATTCTCCCTAATTTTAGTTCATGCATGGAGGTGGGAGCAGGGCTTTCCTGAAATATTTTGTCTTGTATATATATATATATATTTTTTTTTTCTATACTTCCCTTTCTTTCTTTTTCTTCTTCTTTTGGATTTTTCCCCCTTCATTTCTCCTTCTCGTTTTCTCAATTTAAAACTTTTTTTTCTCACCTCTCTTTCCCCTCCTTCTACTTCTCCTCCTCCTTCTCTTTTTCCATCTCTTTCTGTCTCCCTCCTTCCCTTCCTTCCTCTTCCCCTCTCCAACTCCCCCCTCCTCCTCCTCCTCCTCCTCCTCCTCCTCCTCCTCCTCCTCCTCCTCCTCCTCCTCCTCCTCCTCCTCCTCCTCCTCCTCCTCCTCCTCGCTCACCCTCTCCCTACCTCTCCCTCCCACCCCCCTCTCCCTCCCACCCCCCTCTCCTCCTCCTCGCTCTCGCTCTCCCTCTCCCTACCTCTCCCTCCCCCCCCCCTCTCCCCAACGCCTGGCACTGCTGCCTCTCCTCGCTGCCCCGTTGTCTCGTCCTCCTGGCACCCTCCCCGCCTGGCCTACTTGGCGGACTAGGCCTCCTTACTAGGTCAAGCTTAGTGTCTAGTTGTTGTCTTGGTTGTGTTGGGGGACTTGTGGTTGTGTTGGGGATTTGGGGTTGTGTTGGGGATTTGTGGTTGTGTTGGGGATTTGTGGTTGTGTTGGGGATTTGTGGCTGTGTTGGGGATCTGTGGTTGTGTTGGGGATTTGTGGTTGTGTTGGGGACTTGTGGTTGTGTTGGGGACAAAGCGAAATGCACTTGACATGTTGACCAATTAGTGATGATAATTGCAATATCATTCGGACACGTTGCACGCAGCCAATCATCAGCAACGTCTTCAACCTTCGCCTCTTAAAAATCTTTAAAAAAAAACTCTTTTCTGACTTCCTAACTTCTTATTTTTTTACGTTCATTAACCACCCATACGCTAAATTCCATACCTATCAACGAAATTCCTTATTATGACTTTACTTGAGAATCCCAATTTTCTATTTTCAAAATCCTGTGTTGATTTTTTAAAAGAATTTTTGACGATGATTTCGACAAAAACTCGTACTGTAACCTTATATTTTAGCTTACATGAGGTAGGTCGCCCTTCCACCGCTGCGTACTGTTTCTCTTACCTGCAAAGACAAGAAAAGAACAACGTTAGATTACAAGGTAAGAATATTACACAGAGAATCAAGGAAAAAGAACACATTTATCAAGAGTGTGCGCGTGCGTCAACGCGTGCGTGAGTGCGGGCGTGCGCGCGCGTGTACAACCGCACGCCGGGAACTGCAATCACGGCGTTTTAAAACTCCGGACCAGCATGACGAGGGAGTGACGAAAGACCGTATCTCAATGCGACCATCTTATTCACGACAGCGTTCCTTGTTTCCAATTCGGACCCCTTTTTTTTCTCTCTATTATTTGAATGAACTTCGACTCTTTACAACATGGGAAAAAAAGACAACTTCAAGTGCTGATACAAGAAACAAACAATAGAAATTTAAATTGGACGAGAAGAGACTTTCTCCCAAGTCGATGCCAAGGTCAAAGCCGACGGTCGGGACGCAGTAAGGGTTGTTGAAGCGAGACGCGATGGTCGTGTTGTAAGAACGGCCTCGTCCGAACACCTGAAAGCACCTTTTTTTCCTCTCTTTTATTGACAACGAAAAATAACAAAGAAGCATCTCTAGCCAACAAAAGAGGACGCAGATCGCTCCCGATGAATAACCACTCAAAAAATGAAAAATAAAAACGAATTAAAATTTATAAAAAAATAAATAAAAAAAACTCACAAGAAACGAAACTCTGTCGCGAAAAAAAAAGACGATCACATCCACATATTGTAACACCCTTTTGACTCACAGAACGAAAATACTTTTAACCCTAATTCTTCTGGGAGAGAATATACACTCCAAAGACGCGGCAGGTGCGGGAGTGCTCAAAACTTGAATAGTGAGGAGGGTGGGGGAGGGGAGGGGAGGGTTAAGGGAGGGGGTTAGGGGGGGCACCAGAGACAACCAGAGTCTGGACTGATAATGGAGAATGCTGTCGTTTTCTATACGCAACGTATGCATGCATATATATATATATATATATATATATATATATATATATATGTATATATTAATATATATAAAAGTGTGTGTGTATGTATGTGTGTATGTGTGTGTGTGTGTGTGTGTGTGTGTGTGTGTGTGTGTGTGTGTGTGTGTGTGTGTGTGTGTGTGTGTGTGTGTGTGTGTGCACGCGCGTGCGTGCGTGTGCGTGTGTGCTTGTATGCGTGTGAATGTATGTGTATTCATACATACATATATACATATACATAAAAATACATATAGGGACAGGCAGACGAAAAGCACACACCCTTGCACACAACGCAAACAAACAAACACAAATCTCTGGTGAAGAATGCACGCACGTACGTATGTACGCATACACACGTACACATACATACACATTCCCCATTCCGTCCCTCTTTCCTTTCCAAACCACTCTCTCCCTCTCCAGTTTCTCCTCTCTTCTCTCTTCTCTCTTCTCTCTTCTCTCTTCTCTCTTCTCTCTCTCTCTCTCTCTCTCTCTCTCTCTCTCTCTCTCTCTCTCTCTCTCTCTTTCTCTCTCTCATTCTCGCTCCCTCTTTCATTCTCTCTCTCTCTCATTCTCGCTCCCTCTCTCATTCTCGCTCCCTCTCTCATTCTCGCTCCCTCTCCCTCTCTCTCTCTCTCTCTCTCTCTCTCTCTCTCTCTCTCTCTCTCTCTCTCTCTCTCTCTCTCTCTCTCTCTCTCTCTCTCTCTCTCTCTCTCTCTCTCTCTCTCTCTCTCTCTCTCTCTCTCTCTCTCTCTCTATTACCATACACTTTCTCCCCCGGTGAGGCGCCTCCTTCCCATTAAATTCCTTTACCCTGATTTCTTGTCTGAAAACCACATCGTATATGCGTTTTGTTTCATTATTCTTTTTTGTTTCATTATTCTTCCCCTCTCTTTTTTTTTGTTTTGCTTTTCCCTAACTCCCTCTTCCTTCCTTCCCTACCATCTACCCATCAATTCATCTATCCAATTATCCATCCATTCATCCACCTATCCCTCCATCCATCCACTCATTCAATCCATCGTCCTTTCCTGTCTTCCTGCCTTCCTATCCCTTTCAGAGTCTACCTTCAGCTCCCTTTCTCCCTCTCTCCCTCCTTCCTCCCTCCCCCCACCCACCTCCCGTTCCCCCTCCTCCTTCCTCCCTCTACCCTACCTCCTCCTGTGGTAGCTTTCCTTTCCACAACCAAAGTGGAGAGGGGGGAGGGAGGGGAAGGAGGAGGAGGAGGAGGAGGAGGAGGAGGAGGAGGAGGAGGAGGAGGAGGAGAAAGATGCAGGGGAAGAGGAAGATGATGATGAAGAGGAAGAGCAGGAGGCGTAAAAATAAGAGTAAATGTAAAGAGTAAGAGTAGAAGGAATATAGCCTGCCCCCCCAACCCCCCCCCCCCCCCCCCAACACCCAGCGGCGGCGGCGTCATGTGTTCTCCGAGGCAAGTTAACTCTCACTCTTCAAGACAGACCCAGCCGTTTACCTGTCTGTCTGTCAGCCTCTCTCTCTCTTTATCTCTTCTTCTTCTTCTTCTCTCTGTCCTCTCTCTCTCTCTCTCTCTCTCTCTCTCTCTCTCTCTCTCTCTCTCTCTCTCTCTCTCTCTCTCTCTCTCTCTCTCTCTCTCTCTCTCTCTCTCTGCCCCGTGCATGTCTGACTTTGGTCTTTTCTCTTGTCCTTTTTAGCTGATTGCTCTTTTGCTCAAGCACGCACTCTCTTCCACGCCCTTTCCCTCTGCCCAGGCCACGCCCCCTGATCCGCCTTCTGCCTCCCTCCTTCCCTCCCTCTACTTTTACGCACACCTACACGTCGGTCCGCCCGCCCTTCCTCCCTCCTTCCCTCCCTCCCTCTAAGTCAGCTCTCGCCATCCATCTCGTCCTCCTTCCCTCCCTTCTTCGTCTCTCTTTCCCTCCTTCCCTCCCTCCTTCTCCCTCTCCCTCTCCCTCTCCCTCTCCCTCTCCCTCTCCCTCTCCCTCTCCCTCTCCCTCTACCCCTCCCTCCCACCCCTCCCTCCGTAATCAGCTGTACCTCCCCCCCCACCCCTCCCCTTACCCTCCAGAAGAAGCGTCGTGGCCCTCAACAATGCATTTTTTTTTTCTTCTTCTTCTTCTTCTTCTCCGCCGCTTCTTCACTTCGTCGTCTCAGATCTAAGCTTAACGAGACGAGACAGCGGTATCCATTGCCCTGCGATTGAGTCTCGGGGACTATTTTCACGTGTAAACGAGCTTTCCCTTTTCGCGCCTCTCGACTCTTCGCCTGTAGTTGTTCTTTTCGTTGTCTGATTCCTTCTTCTTATTATTATTTTTCTTCTTCTTCTCCTCCTTCTTCTTCTTCTTCTTCTTCTTCTTCTTCTTCTTCTTCTTCTTCTTCTTCTTCTTCTTCTTCTTCTTCTTCTTCTTCTTCTTCTTCTTCTTCCTCTTCCGTTTCTTCTTTTTCTTTAGCGTCGTCGTCGTTCTTTTTTTCTCTTTCATATACTTTGTCTTTTCACTTATTATTATTATCATTATATCTTATTTTCTATTCTTTTCTTTCCCGATAGTCACCGCGTCCGAATTCCTTCACGAGGAAGGAAGCACATGAAAGTTTCAGAAAAAAAAGGGAAGCACATGAAAGTTTCAGAAAAAAAAACTAAAAGGAAGCACATGAGAGAGGATTGAACAAAAAAAAAAAAAAAAAAATGCCTGCGCAAAGTATGTCACAGCATGTCGGCGTGTTCAGCATGGCGACACGTACAACACGTCAACAAAAGAGGTTCATCACTTCAGCAGGGAGAAGCTGCCGCAACTCAGCATGGGAAGCGAGGTGTGGGGGAGAGGTGGGGGGGAGAGGGAGGGGTTAGCGGGGAGAGAGATTGAGCGAGGGGGAGGGGGGGAAGGGGAGGGGTGCGTGGGATCGAGTGAGGGAGAAGGGCGGGGTGAGTAGGGGCGAGAGGGAGGGGAGGAGGAGAAGGAGGGAGACCGACTGGCTCTCTGGCGTTAAACGATCGTGGGGGGGGGATCTCTGTTCTCCAATCTTCCGAAAACTCTTTTATGCCCGTAAAATGCTCCGTAATTGAGAAGTCCGAGAGAGGTACACGGCGAACTCGTAATAATAAGGGTAGGATTAAGAGCAGGAGGTAAGCCGTGTGTGTTGTACCAAGAGAGCTGACCTACTTGCCGGAGTTGTCGTCTCTCGCTATTTGGTTCTTCCCTACCACAGACAACGTGGGTTCCGTGGGGTTAACGTGCAGGGGGGGTCGTTAAAAATCGCCTCTTTGCTTCATGATCTCCCGATAGGTCACCCCTTTGCCACCCAAGTTCACCTGCCTCGACTCGTATTCCCGACGTCAAGTTACTCGTTGGCTGCATTCCTCACCTACTCTCACAATCCCTCTCATACACACTCTCACCTACAGCTCCAACCCGACTCTTGCCTCCACCTACCTTCCCCTTCCCCTTCCCCTTCCCCTTCTCCTCCCCCTCCCACCGCCATCTTCCCTTCTCGCTATCGGACTGTACCCTTCGACAGCGTGTGCATAACATCGTCACACTTCTCTTGTCCTCGTCACTCTAAACCATGTCGTACCCCTTGACCTCTGACCTTTCTTGGCCCCGTCCCTATATAACATCCTATACTCTTTGACCTGGTCACTCCATTGGCCCCAGTGACCCGACCCCTCAACTCCCCCCCCCCCCCCCCCTGCCTGCCTACCCTCGCCGACGACCTGGCACCCCGATGCAACTCCCACAGGTCTCTCTCTCTCTCTCTCTCTCTCTCTCTCTCTCTCTCTCTCTCTCTCTCTCTCTCTCTCTCTCTCTCTCTCTCTCTCTCTCTCTCTCTCTCTCCTTCTCCTCACTCTACCTCTCATTTCACTCTCTAATCTCTAAATTCTTAACTCTCCCTCCCTCTCCCTCTTTTTCCATCCCCCCTTCTCCCCCTATCCCTCCCTCTCCCCTCTCCCCCAGTCGCCATGTCCAGCTATCGCTAAAGTTCTGACACGTTGGCTTTCCATGATCTAACTCGACACAATTAGCAGTATTTTTTCTTTATATTTACGTACTTTCGCTCATCCTTGTCACCTTCTCTTTCACTCGCATGGATGTAAACATTCCTTGTAGATGTTCAAAAAACAGTCACGCCACTTTACATCTATTACTGTTGGTAATACTTGGGCTAAAATATGATAAAAATGTGTGTGTGTGTGCGTGCGTGTGAGTGTGAGTGTGAGTGTGCGTGTGCGTGTGTGTGTGTTCTCTTCTCATAACAGCTGCAATGTGATTATTTTTGAAAAGCTTCAAATTCTCGCCGCTTCAGGAATACTTCCCTCTTATCAACACATTAAATGAAGATTGTATTATCGTAAAATAATTCCGACAGTCTAATGATCTCCGTATCGACGCTCCCCCTCTCTTCTTCCTCTCCCCCTTCCTTCCCCCCATCCTCTCTTCTTCCCCACCTTCTCCTCTCTCCCTTTCTCCTCCCTCTTTCCCTCCCTCTCCCCACCACCCCCCTCTCTTCTACCCCACCAACGATACCTTCACTACACGGACTCATTACTCCCCTCCCCCCTTCCCCCTTCACCCTCCCCTCCTCTAAAGCTACCCCTTCCAACCCCTCCTCCCCCCCCAGACCCCTCTTTCGCCACCGGCCAAGACGTCACCATACGCACCATTCGACCGTCTCCTCCCCGGACTATACGTCACCATCACGGACCACTATCACGGACCACCATAGTCTCCAGTCACGCTGAGTTATTGCCGGCTCTGGACCGGTTCCGTAACCACCTAAGGAACGAGAGAGAAGAGAGAGGGAGGGAGGGAAGGAGGAAAGGAAGGAAGGAGGGAGGAAAGTGGGAGGGAGGGAAGAAGAAATGGGGAAGGGATGGAAAGGAAGGAAGGAAGGAAGGAAGGAAGGAAGGAAGGAAAGAAGGAAGGAAGGAAGGAAAGGAGAGAAGAAGAAAGAGAGAAACCCATACACAGAGAGAGAGAGAGAAGAGAAGAGAAGAGAGAGAGAGAGAGAGAGAGAGAGAGAGAGAGAGAGAGAGAGAGAGAGAGAGAGAGAGAGAGAGAGAGAGAGAGTCTTCTTAATCACCTTCGCTTTTCATCTTCACTTCTCTCAGCCACTGGCGAAGGAGGAGGAAGGGAGAAAGGCTACCAGGGAGAAGGGGGAAGGGGGGGGTGGGGGGTGATGGGAGGGGGAGGCGACAAAGGAAGCGTAAGAAGAGAAGAAGGGTGTGTCATAAAAGGTAATTATCAAACAGTGATGGATCGAAAGAGGGGTTGGAGATTGGAAGCAGTATGGAAGGGGAAGGGGAAGGGGAAGGGGAAGGGGAAGGGGAAGGGGAAGGGGAGAGGAATAAAATAGGGAAAAGGAGGAGAAGGAGAGGAAGGAAGAAAGAAAGAAAAGAAAAAGAGAAGAGGAAAATAGGAGGTGATGAAGGACTAGAAAGAGACAGAGGGAAAGCATCTCTGAAGATGTGCCTGCGTACTCCGCGAATCAAAAACATTACCATGTTTATATTTACACAATAACTTTTTGATCGTGACTGAGCATTTTTCTCGCAAACCCCTCTATTTTTTTTTCCTCACGCCGTAAGACCAAACACTTGAGGCGACGAGTGCTTCTGGCTCAACCCGCGCGTCCTCGTCCTTAGCCGCGACTCGAGCCTACGCATCATGCACTCTTCTTAATGTCAGAATCAATCGAGAGTCTTTCCTGCACTTACTTTAGAGCCTTGCCCCTACTCTTGCTCCTGCCTCGTCCCCCTGCCCCTGTTACTGCACCTGCTTCTTCCCCTGCCCCTTCCCCTGCCCCTGCCTCTTCCCCTGTTTCTAACCCTATCAATGCACCTGCCTATGCCTCTCCCCTCCCTGCCCCTGCCCCCTGGACCCGCTCAGATGCCACCCAGAGGGAGAGGAAAAGGAGAGAAAAGAGAGAGTAAGACAGTGAGAGAGTGAGGGAGAGAAGGAGAGAGAAAAGGGGTGAAGGGTGAGAGGAGGTAGGGAGAAGGGCAGAGGAAAAAAGAGGAAGAAAAGGAGAGAGGAAGAGAGGGGGGAATACCACACAGCAGCACATTCTATCATCATTCAGCTGGCCGAAGCGAACTTCTAACACGATGCTAACTTGCCACTTTGTTCATTCGTTCGCTTGTTTCCTTCTTCCAGTTCCTCCCCTATCCCTTCCTCCGCCTCCACCACTTCCTAAACCTCCACCTCCACCCCCTTCCTCCAACTCCTCCACCACTTCCTAAACCTCCATCCCTACCTCCTCCCCTTCCCCCACCTCCACCCCTAACCCCACATCGTACAGAGAAGCTCCCACACTTCAAAGCCATTTTCTGCCTCGGTTTTCTACGCTGAGATTTACACCCCATATTCACCCCCCTCCCCCCTACACCCCATATTCAGCCCTCCCCTTCCCCTACATCCCCTCCTACACCCCATGCCAATATACGGTGGGATTCCATACGGCATACAAAATACGAACTACTTTTTCACAATGTGCCCTATCGCAGTTTGCATTCTAATTACCCTATAAGAGATAGGCCATCGGCAACAGGTAGGGGGAGCTCTCCATACCTCCCCCCCATCCATACCCAACGCCCTATCCGGCTCTTCACTCCTCTCACTCTGCGTTTTCTCCTCCTACAGCGTATTTTACTCCCTTTCTACTGTTCCTATTTCTTCTACTTGTCATTCCCACTCCTTCGTTCTCCTACATTCCCCTACTTCCCCATCTTTCTGTTCCTCCTTTCTCGTTTTAGAACTACTTCTAGTGCCCCCCTCCCACTTTCTTCTCCTCCTTTCCTTTCTATAACTTTTACTCTCTATCTTTATACTGCCTCTCCCTTCCCCTCCCCTCCCCCTCTCTCCCTTCCCTCCCCTCCCCCTTTCTCCCCTCCCCTCTCTCCCTTCTTACCCCCCTCCCCTCTCTCCCTTTCTACTCCCCCTCTCCCTTCCCTCCCCCCCTCCTTCCTTCCTTCCCCCCCTTCCTTCTCTCCCTTTCTACTCCCCCTCTCCCTCCCCTGCCGCCCCTCTCTCTCTCGCTTGCTGTGACGCTGGCTGGCAGGAAAGACAGCAGCCGGTGACCTACATTTCCCAACTCACTCTCCTTTTCACTACACACAAATTCGCTTTCGGTATCGTTCGCTATATACGTTTGTAATATGTGTCTGTCTGTCTGGTTGTATCTCTTTCACTTTCTCTCACTCTCTCACTTCTCTCTCTCTCTCTCTCTCTCTCTCTCTCTCTCTCTCTCTCTCTCTCTCTCTCTCTCTCTCTCTCTCTCTCTCTCTCTCTCCCGACTGTCGGTTCTGTTGTGTGTTTCACTCTCGATAGGGGGCGGAGAGAGGTGGGGGGAAGAGGGGGAAGGGGAGGGGGTAGGGGGGAAGCGGGAGGCGAGAGACGAGCAGAGAGTGAAACTGGTTTTGTGTGTTTCGCGTCTGACGATGTTCCCTTCATCTCTCCCTCCCATCTTCCCTCCCATCTTCCGTTTCCTTACATCCTTCCTCCCTCCTTTCCTTCCTTCTTTCCTTCTCTTCCACCATCCTTCCCTCCTTCTCTTCCGTTTCTCCTATCTTCCTCCCTTTCTGGTCTCCTTTCCCCGCCTTCGTGCCAACTCTCCCACCATTCTTCCCTCTTTCCCTTCGTTCCTTCTTCTACGTCCTGTCCCCCCCCCCCCCCGCTCTCCCTCCCACTTTATTCCCTAATGTGTGTCCTGGATTCTCTATGTTTCTCATTATTGTCCCCTTTTTACGTTTCCTCCTTTTATGTGGATTTAAGTCTCGTTTACATTTATCACTATCATCATCCTTGCCATTATTATCACTATCATCATCACCCTGATTATCATTAACCATCATTTTTACTATTACACTTACTGTTACTATTACTGACGTCATCATAATTACCATTTACCACACCATTGTTATCACTAGTTACTACCATCATTCCTATCATCATTACTCTCACCATCATCATTACCATGCACTTCTAACGGCAGCAGAAGACAGTGTTATTCTCCTCTCTGTCATTACCAATAATTCCAGCACTGACTTGGCTGTTGTGACCCCATTCCTCCACGGTCTCCGTCGAGCGGACTCTTCCACTCTCTGCTTCTCTCTCGCTCTCGCTCGCTCTCGCTCTCTCTCTCTCGCGCGGTCTCGCTCTCTCTCGCTCTCGCTCTCTCTCGCTCGCTCTCGCTCTCGCTCTCTCTCGCTCTCGCTCTCGCTCTCGCTCTCGCTCTCGCTCTCGCTCTCGCTCTCGCTCTCTCGCTCTCGCTCTCGCTCTCTCTCGCGGTCTCGGTTTCTGTCTCGGTCTCGGATCCCGGCTTTTGGTTCTTGATTCTCGGCTCTCTCTCTCTCTCTCTCTCTCTCTCTCTCTCTCTCTCTCTCTCTCTCTCTCTCTCTCTCTCTCTCTCTCTCTGCGTCATCAGAGTGTAATGAAGCAGAAAAAAAGATAAAAGACACACACACACACACACACACACACACACACACACACACACACACACACACACATTTCCTCCTCCTCCTAAGCTTTCCCAAGCCTTCCAAGCTCACCCTATTTCACCTCTGAGACGATGATGATGGACAGCTCGAGCTCCCCAGCCCCGGGAATGCGCTCGAGTGACGACAAATCGAATCTGAGATTACGTCCGCCCGGCGCTGTTGACCCACTTCGCGCTCGGACACGATCACCCCCCTCCCCCCCCACCTCTCTCTCTCTCTCTCTCACTTTTCTCCCCTTCCCCCTCCCCCCTTCTCCCTATTCTCCCTTTCTCCCCTTCCCCCTCCCTCCTGCCTCTTCTCCCCTTCCCCCTTCCCCCTTCTTCCCTTCCCCTTCTCCCCTTCTCCCTTTCTCCCCTACCCCCTCCCACCTTCCTCTTCTCCCCTTCCTCTTCTCTCCTCCCCCCCCCACCTCCCCGATCTTGACACTCGAGGCACTTACTTCGTTATGCGGTGATGCGCCCTTCGCTGCCCGGCCGCGGAGAGAACTTTTTGCATTCTCGTTGATTTCCCCCCTTCCCCCCCCTCCTCGCCCCCTCCTCTCCCCCCTCCTCCGCCCCTCCCCCATCCATCCTCCGTACGTATGTTCTTATTTCTGTTCTTCTTTTTCTCTTTCTCTTTCTCTTTCTCTTTCTCTTTCTCTTTCTTCTTCTTTTTCTTTTCCTTCTTCACTTCCTACTTGTTTTTCTATCTTCTTTTCTATTCCTTTTTCTTCTACCTCTTTTTCTTTGAAAATTAGAACCCCCCAAACGTATGAGAAAAAAAAAAATAATGAAACAGAAATCTACGACGCTTTATTCCTTCCCTCCATCCCCTCCTCCCCTCCCTCCCCCCTCCCCTCCCCTCCCCATGTACAAAAAAGCACCCCGGGGAGATATAAGACAATGGAATAAAATCCGGGAAAAAAAAAATATAAGAAGACTTGGAGAAAACGGAGATAAGATCGACTCCTTGCAAGTGGAACAATAGTCAGCAGTGAAGGCATTGCATCACATCCTTCCATACTTCGCGTAATTCCAGGCCATCGTCGGTGTCTCCCCCTCCCCCCCTTCCCCCCCCCCCATGTGGTCTATTGCCCCTGTAATACCACCACTCGGTCAGATGCCACTATAAACCCCCCCACCCCCTTTTTTCAGGTTGTAAGAGCTAGTTTTGGCCTCAATTCAATAAGTTCGGTGGAGAATCGTTTTTTTTTCCCTAGAAATAATGATACGATCGAGTTTTGACGGTAAGAATACGTGTATGCGTGTAAATATTACCTTTTGTATTTCTTGTATTCGAGCCGCCATTTTGTTTTATCAGCTTTACAAAATGGCGGCCGAGGAGCGACGCAGGGGGACTCACGTGGTTCACTCTCGATTGTTTTCTTACGCGCTCCCGGCTGGATTCCAGAGCTGTGAAGGGCGTAATTATGCTGTCCATTTCTTGCACTTTTAGTTTACTTTGAAAAAAATCCTAATCGTTCGCCTTCCAATCCCTCCCCCAAAAGACGAACTCAGATCACAAACACCCACCGAAATGCCTCTTCAGAGAAACATCGTCTTGAAATGAAATTCTCTTTTAGTTAAGACCTATTCGAAGGTCCTCGGTGGTCTCTCTCTCTGAACGGTCTAAACTCCGGACCTTAAAAGCCTCGCACCAGACCATAAACGTATTTTCTGCGTTGTGAGAGTACTTACTGCCTATTGCGTAGTATGTGAGGGTGATGGTTGGCCTGAGTTGCTGCACCACAAATAAATGAAAGCTAGCGTATCATTTGCCTTTGTATTTTGATGTTAGTTTAAAAGAGAGAGAGAGAGAGAGAGAGAGAGAGAGAGAGAGAGAGAGAGAGAGAGAGAGAGAGAGAGAGAGAGAGAGAGAGAGAGAGAGAGAGAGAGAGATAATGGAGATGGAACGATAGATAAATAGATAGATAAATAGACAGATATATATATATATGTATATATATGTATATATATATATATATAGAGAGAGAGAGAGAGAGAGAGATGAAGCTGGAGAGAGCGAGCGAAAGAGGCCTTGAAACACAGCTAGAAAACATTCAGTGCCACTAAATATGGCTATAACGGCATTCCTGCGAACGGATCGGCCTGGCTCTGCACGCAGCCGAGGGGCGGATTCACGATTATTTCAAAGAGGGAACGCCACTTCTGCCCATTTTTGTTTTCCTTTTTAAAAAAATGCATTTTCGATGACGTGTTCTCCGTCCATCCGGGTCGACCCGTACAGGCGTGAGTAATGCTGAAATATCCTCAAAACTCACGCAATATATTCATCTGCAACTATTCACAGTTCTTAGCAAGATGATTCGCCACTGACTAAACCCGCCGGTGGTTTAGAGCTCGGGCGCTAAGCTTCGATGGGATAAAGCGAACGCAAAGCCCGAAGATTGACGAGATCATTTCCAAAGCTTTAATATCTTGCCCCGTAATATGCGAGAATTCCATCCGACAGACGGAGAGCTAGCTACACTCCACGTGACCTCTCGACACTCCTTTGTGAACTCCAAAATGCCAAGCTTTTGAATGCCAAATGTAACCCAGTCACATTCGACGGAAAAAAAAGAGAGAGATAAAAGAAAAGAACACACTAAAAATGCGAGTAAAGAAAAACAATCAAGCGTATAGACCCGTTCGCAATGAAGCCATCGGCGAAAGAGAAATTTGGCCATGCAAACACCGGGCGCGGACCCTTTGCTCGTCGTCGGGAACAGCCTTTTGCCTTCAACTGCCAATTAGCGCCATTAGTGCAAGTCTGTGCCACTTGTTCACCGAGACCAGTCATCACGCGAGTCCGAAGACCAGCTAGTGTGTCTGGTCACGGCCCGGCAGGTCGCAATGACTCGGGAAGTGTGACATGTGATGTAATGCTCAAAAAAACTACGTCGTTATGTTGGATCACTGTGTTCGCGCGCGCACTCGTTCGACCGCCGAGCATCGCTGTACAGGAAACCAGTCAGCTTGACCGCCTGCAACTAGGTACATTTTAGATCCCTTCTGCTAAGTGGATAGACTCAACATTGTCGTTTATTTTTTTTCTCTCTCTATCTCCGTATTTTTAGTCTTGATTTCGCAGTGATAAGCGACCTCTCCAAACCCTCTCTGAACCACAGCAAAGAAAACGGGGAAAAGGCCTAAAAAATCACGCGTTATTCCCCGGACATTACGTTCGAGACTGCAAAAAAACGAGTCGCAATACGAGGGCCCGATACGAGGGGCACCTTTGCCGATCTCCATGGGTCAAAGAGTAAACAACCCAGTGTAGAACACAAGAGTAAATTGCTCAGCATGAGTAGAACACCTGGTGGGGGGGGGGGGGAGAAGAGGAGAGGAGGGGGGAGAGGGAGGGGAAGGGGGAGAGGGGAGGGGAGGGGGGTTAAGTGTGTCACACGTGCTACTCTCTCACACATTATGATAAACACAAAATGACACAATGTAAACCTTACAATGGCCACTTCCCCACCCTTCCCTCCCCCTAACCCCACCCCTACTGTCACACCGATCTACATGCTTATTGTTTTCAACTTCGTGGCTGACAACGGTGTTATCTCTGCTGGCGTGGTACTTCTATGGCGAAAAGAAACAGAATACATAAACCAAACAAAGATAAAAAAAAAGAAAAAAAGAAGAAGAAGAAAACATACAAGTCTTAAGTTCGATTTTATAAATAATATTTCACGAAAGATTGGCTAAATTACAATTGCGTTATGCGGTTTAAGACTGATGTTGTTAAATACGCGTTTTAACCAAAGAACGACCATATCAGATCGATTCAAAGATACAGAAAGAGGGAGATAGATAAAAAGATAACAAATTATGCTTCTTTCCCGTACTTTATTGCAATCTCAAGGTGGTGGTGAGGAGGAGGAGGAGGAGGAGGAGGAGGAGGAGGAGGAGGAGGAGGAGGAGGAGGAGGAGAAGAAGAAGAAGAAGAAGAAGAAGAAGAAGAAGAAGAAGAAGAAGAAGAAGAAGAGGAAGAGGAAGAGGAAGTCTGAATATATATATAAATATATAACATACATCGTACATAGATAAAATTAAACATGATGCCAGCGGAATACGAAACTAATAAGGTGGAATTGGCCGCCGCGAAACGTGAGCGTAATTCTATATATATATTTTTTTAATACAACGTCGATGGGCGTGAAGCACAGTCAGAGCAGGGGAAGGGGAAACTATTTTGGATACTCGCGCCCGTGGTATGCTACAAAGAAAACGGCCTGAACAAAAACGGCAAAATACTCTCTCTCTCACTCTCACTCTCTCCCTTTCTCTTTCTCTCTCTCCACAGGATGACTGTTGAGTGAGCAAGGAATGCCGAGGTGGGGGTGTGGGGGTGTGTGGGGGGGTCATTCGGGAACGTAAAAATGGTGGGGTACGTAGAGGGGGGGAAGGGGAGAGGGGGGTGTAAAGAAAAGGAGGGAGGGAGGGAAAAGCGGGGATAGGATGGGGGGGAGAGGGGTTGATGGAAGAAGGAAAGGGATGGGGAGAGATGATGATGATGGGGAGGAAGGGGAGGGAGGACACGGAGGAGGGGGTTGGAGGAAGGGGTGCAGATAGGCGTGGCCAGGGGGGGAGGAGGAGGAGAGTAAATGGGTGACACCACGAAAGAGAGAGAGAAAAAAAAATAAACGAAAGATCAAGAAGGCACAAGGGGGAGGGCGGGGCGGGGAGGAGGGGGGGGGGGAGGGAGATGCTTAGATGTTTCGAACTTTGAACAAATATTCAACAAAAAAGACAACAAAAAGGCGTCTTAATTAGTGTTTCTTTTTAGTGTTACACGAACCCTGCAAGACATACTCTGAGAGCGAAGGAAGCTTAGAACAAACCCGAGACTCCTTTGGAAAGGGAACGAGAGAGAGGGAGAGAGAGAGAGGGAGAGAGGGAGAAGCAGGGAAAGGAAGAAATATATATATATATATATATATAGATATAAGAGAGAGAGAGAGAGAGAGAGAGAGAGAGAGAGAGAGAGAGAGAGAGAG
>NC_061843.1:9478981-9496481 GCF_019202785.1 Penaeus chinensis | reverse complement strand
AGAAAAAAAAGGAAGATAATGATCGAGACATCAGTGACGCAAAAGAAAGAGAAATAGGAGTCGAGATTTACCCTCAACATTATCATCACTGGGACAGTCCATGAAGCAACGTGCAATTGCAAGCAAGTGATGGTGGTAACGATGGTAACGGTGATGATGCGTAGTAGTGATGCTGGTGAGAAAGAGGAAGAGGAAGAGGAAGAGGAAGAGGAGAGGAGGAGGAAGAAGGGGAAGGGGAAGGGGAAGAGGTGGAGGAAGAAAGGGAAGGGGAAGGGGAAGGGGAAGGGGAAGAGGAGGAGGAAGAAGGGAAAGGGGAAGGGGAAGAGGAAGAGGAAGAAGAGGGAAGAAGGGGAAGGGGAAGGGGAAGGGAAGGGGAGGAGGAGGAAGAGGGAGAAGAAGAGCAATAAGAAGATAAAGAAGAGGTTACCGTGAACAGTCAGGAGAGGGAAAACTGCCAGGAAAGGGAAAGAAAGGGGTAGGAAGGGAGAGGGGGACGGAGGAGAAGGAAGGGGGGGGGGGGAGAAAGAAGAAGAAAAAAAAAGAGGAAGAAGCGGAAATAGTTCTAGAAGTAGAATAAATAGTACTAGAAGAAAACAACAACAATGAAGCACATGCACAAATATATGTGTGTATATATATAAACAAACAGAAAAGACGTAGATGATCGAAAGCAAGAAGCAGGCGGTAATGACGTCATCTTTCCTGCGTGGGACGGACGGTGTGGACACAAGAGACAAGCGAAGTATGGAAAGCGCATTCCTCACTTTCCTTGTGACCGAAAAAGGAGTAAAAACAAAGATAATGAGGGAAAGGGAGAGACGGAGTGAAAGAGGGAGAGAGCATGGGAGAGGAGGGAGGGAGGGAGAGAAGGGAGGGAGAGGAGGGAGGGAGAGCAAGGAGGGAGGGAGGGGGAGAGTGAAAGAGGGAGAGAGAAGATGGAGAGGGAGGGGAGGAATAGTGAGTGGAAGAGAAAGATAGACAAACAGACAGACCGAAAAAAAATTTCATTTCCAGGATAATTTAGGAAGAATTACCCACGGAGCCTAGAGTGACAGTTTCAGGTGACCCTTAGTCAAGAACACGAGACTAAGGTGACAGTGACAAGTCTTAGGTGAAGGGAAGAGGAAGAACGTGAACACTTCACCTAGGAGTCCCACGAGTCCATATAAGGAACAGACTTAATACCTACGTCACTCTTCTTCCCCTGAGCACCTGCCAACCACCTGCCTAACTACCACTCTTATTACCACTCTAACTACCTGTCCAAATACCAGGTTTAAACACACGACAAACTACCAATTTACAGCATGTCTTCCCTAACCCTACCTGTCTACGAACTCGCTCCTCTCCATACTTTTCCCTCGGAACTCGACCTACTTCGCTAATCCTGCCGAACTATTCGATCCGATCCCGACAAACTACCCAGTCGACCGAACTACCTTACCCGACTAACTACCCTCCACGACTAATAATAACTACCCAACCCGACCCCGCCAACTACTCAACCCGACCAATATCAACTACCCGACTACCCGACGGTACTACCCTACTGACCAAACAACCCGACCCAACTACACAACCCGACCAAACTGCCCATCCCGACCAAACGACCCGACCCGACCAACTACCCTCCCGACCAAGCCACACCTGCCAAACCCCTTGCTGAAATAACTACATCACCTACTCCCGTGAACCTTCTAAAACCTGCCCTTCCACCCCCCAAGACCCATTCACTTCCACCTGTCTTCTTCTCTTCTCTCTCCTCCCTCTTCTTCTTTTTCTCTTCCTCTGCTTGTTGTTATCTTGTCTCGACTTGCTTTCTCTTATTTCCTCTTCCCTCTTTTCCTTCTTGTTCTCCGGTATCCTCCCTTTGCCGTTTCCTGTCCCCCTTCCTACCACTTTAGCTTCCCTTCCTACCACTTTAGCTTCCCTTCCCTCTCCATGCGTCTTCCCTTATCTTCCTTTCCCTTCCCCTTCGTTATTCCCTTCCTCTTCCTATCCCCCCCCCCCCTCATTCCGAGGCCCTTTGCGAAGAAAGAAAACGAAAAGAAAACGAAAAAGAAAAATCGAAAATAAACACTCCGTGCCCCTCCGCCCTAGTAACTAGCACAGACCTCCATCCTAGTGGCTAGCGAAGACCCTTCCCCTCCCCCCCTCCCCAACCTCTAATCCCAATCCGCAGTCCCCTCGAGAGAGAAAGGCCAAGAGAACGCCTACAAGACGCGGGTAATTCAAAATAAACGCATCTCCGAGAACTTTCACGATGCCCACCTTCTCCGCCTCTGCCTTCTCATCTTCATTTTCTTTTTTCTCTTTTCTCTCTTCTCTATTCTAGCTCGTCTTTTTCCTCCTCCTCCTCCTCTTCTTCTTCTCCCTCCTCCTAAACCAGAAAGGGCAAATACTGAGTGTTGTGAGTGGGTGGGGGGGGAGGGTAGTATCCAGCTAGTAATTGTAGATACTGGTTGTTGTGGGAGAGGCAAGATTTTGTGTAAGTGTAAATAGAAATTGGGTGCTGTTGGAGGCTCTTTACCTTGAGGGGTATAATCAACTGTGGTTGGGGGGGGGGGGGGGGAGAAGTGGGTAGACCTGAAGCTAGAAAAGGCAGAAAGTAACAGAACGATGGGAGAAAATTTAATGGTGTGGGTTTTTTTTATTCACTGTGGGAGGTCTATTTCTCCTCTTCTCCTTCCTCCTCTTGATCTTTATCCTCTTGCTCTTCCTCCTTCTTCCTCCTCCTTCTACTACAACTTCTTTATCGCCTGTACCGAGTATCTGTTAACCGGATCTCTCGCCGACAGAGACTGCAGAAGAGTCCATAGCCATTGCATTTCCCTCAAGTCCTTACAAACCAAGCTTTATTTTCCCACGCTCTGCTAAATGCCAGATCATAATCACACAAATCATCGAGCAGGATTCGGACTGATTATAAAGGTAATGCTCGTTTCGCAACAATACAAGCATGGACGAATGTAAAGCAAGCTGGTCTAAAAATAACATGTTCACTTACGAGTACCGACCGCTTTTATCTGGAACGCCTTTACAGCATGTGAACACGGTAACCTTAAAAATATGATAATTCATCTATAACACTTTTCCTTTGGTCTCTCAGCTGTAAAAAATAATAAAAAAATGTATATATATATCATCAAGAAAACGGAGGTAACTACGACACTTCATAATATAATACAATTCATACTAATGATAATTCATCTATATCACATTTTCTTTGGTCTCTGAGCTGTATAACGAGTAACAATATATATGTGTGTGTGTGTGTGTGTGTGTGTGTGTGTGTGTGTGTGTGTGTGTGTGTGTGTGTGTGTGTGTGTGTGTGTGTGTGTGTGTGTGTGACGTCCAACACAATGAGAAAAGTACGGAGTTTGACACAAAGGACTTGCCAAGACTTGCATTTGTTTACATTTACCGCATTCAGAGGGGACGAGCCGAGTCTGCAGATTCAAATTAACATACTGATTGGGGACTTCATCTTGATCCTCGAATCCTCCAGGCCCTTATTCTATGTTTAATCTATTAGACTTTTTGATGCCAATTACAGGACAGCATGTCTTTTTTTTTTTTTTGGGGGGGGGGGATTTTGGTTATTTGAAAGAGGTTAAAAGAGGGGGAGGGATACATGCATAATATAAAGACCAGCGCATTCTACTATAGGTATTTTAACTAGTTGTCTCCTCCAAAACAAAAAGAAAAAAGAAAAAAAAAGAAAATACATTGAAAAAAACAACAACAACTGGCCTTTCTTCGCCAATGTCGCCCGTCCGCCATCTTTCCACGAGCTGCCACTTTCACCTTTTGTCAGTGGTTGAGTCGAGGCGGCCCCACCCTGGGCTGACCACCCTCCCTCCTCCCCTTACCACCCTCCCTCCTCCCCTTACCACCCTCCCTCCTTCCCTTACCACCCTCCCTCTCCTCCCCTTCCCCTCTCCCCCTCTCTCTCTTCCCTACCTTGTACTCCCATCCCCCTCCTCCCCTTCCCGTCTCCCCCCTCTCTCTTCCCTACCTTGTACTCCCATCCCCCTCCTTCTCTATCGTTCTCTACTCCCCGAGTCCCCCTCCCCCTTTCCTAACTCCCTTCTATATATTATACTCCATACTCCCTTTCTCTCTCATCTACTAGCCCCTCCCTTCTCCCCTCCTCTATTCTACGCTTCTCTACTGCCTTATTCTCCTGCCTTATTCCCCGTCTCTTAGTCTCTTCTCTTCTTTTCCTTCCCTGCATTGCCCTCTTTTCTCTCCTCTTCCTCCCTCTTTTCATCTCCTCCTTTTTAACTTACGTATGTCGTACTATTCCGTAATCACACACACACACACACACACACACACACACACACACACACACACACACACACACACACACACACACACACACACACACACACACACACACACACACAAAGGGACATTGCACCACACTCTTTGTACTCTCTATGAATGATAAAGATATGAATAGAGAGATATAGATTTTTTGTGTTACTTCGGGCTTTCCATCCCTCGCCTGCAGACGATTTCAACTACGTCACGAAAATAAGTAACGATGTATAAAAAACAACAACATAATAACGCATTCTCGTATTATCCTATTTCCAGCATTTGCGTTCTGACGTTACCTGAGCAAATAAGTGTCAGTTTCCCCATAATGGACGTCAGGATCTTACCATGAATGGCCGAGTTACCTTCTAAAGAGTCTCCGAGTGCGACAAAGGGCTTGCCTTAAGAAGGAATAAGAAAAAAGAAAAAAACAGAAATAACTGCATCTCTCCCCCTCAAGAAAAGAAGAGAAGAGAAGAGAAGTAAAGAAGAAAAAATAATATATGAAGTATTCGTCCTTCCCTCCTCTCCCTCCCCTTCGGTGGACCTTCCTTCCATACACGAAGGCAGGAATATAAAAAAAAAAAAGTGACCACAAGCAACTACAGCTACTTCCCACAACAATGATAACGACAATGACAAAAAAACCCAGCAACAACAGCGCCGACAAAGACAACAACGACAACAACAACAACAACAACAACAACAACAACGACGACGACAAAGACAACAAAAGAGCTGACAAGAGCAGTCGACGTGGATCCCGACGAGGCGGACCTTAGCAACAGTTCGAGGAGACTTTCACCCGCCTTGGGACAGCTCAGCCCAAGCATAACGCATCTGTCATCATCCCTGCATGTCTCCCCTCTCCCCTCTCCACTCTCCACTCTCCCCTCTCCCCTCTCCCCTCTCCCCTCTCCACTCTCCACTCTCCCCTCTCCACTCTCCACTCTCCACTCTCCCCTCTCCACTCTCCACTCTCCCCTCTCCCCTCTCCACTCTCCACTCTCCCCTCTCCCCTCTCCACTCTCCACTCTTCCCCCTTCCCTCTTCCCTCTCTCCACTCTCTTCCCTCTCTTACACTCTCTACTCTCCACGCTCTCCTTATTTTCTTACAATCCCAAACTTATATCTCATGATAAGTGCGATCAAAATTAATAATAATAATAATAATAATACTAATAATAATAATACTAATAATAATAATAACGATGATGATCAACAACAACAACACATCAGAAACTATAAATAAATGAAAAAAAAAAAAAAAGGAGAAGGAAAAGTAGAAACTCCTTTCACGGCCTCTACCCCCGACTGCCGTACCGCACGCAAGTCAATTCGAAAATGGGCCAGGAGATAGGCCTCGTTCGGACCCTGAACAAGTTGGAAGACTTAGGGCTGGGTGCCTCGTGTGACCCACTTGGCTAAGGGCGCCGATGCCTCTGTGTGTGTGTGTGTGTGTGTGTGTGTGTGTGTGTGTGTGTGTGTGTGTGTGTGTGTGTGTGTGTGTGTCCGAAGGCCTATATAGGCACAGTTTGGCTTCGTGGGTGCCACGTGGAGCGATATCGTGCATGTGTGTGTGTGTGTGTGTGTGTGTGTGTGTGTGTGTGTGTGTGTGTGTGTGTGTGTGTGTGTGTGTGTGTGTGTGTGTGTGTGTGTGTGTGTCCGTAGGCCTATATAGGCACAGTCTGGCTTCGTGGGTGCCACGTGGAGCGATATCGTGCACGAGTAGTTTCAAAATCCGGGATAAAGTGTAAGGACTTTGGATAAAAGCCTCACCTCCCCCCCCCCAAAAAAAAAAAAAATCTATCTACCTATCTATCTATCTATCTACCTATATAAAGGCATGATGAGAAAGAAAACAGCCAATGATGATCAACAATAATATATATATATATATGTATATATATGTATATGTATATATATATGTGTATATATAAATATATATATATATATATATATATATATATATATAACAAAAATCTGGCTGTCTACTGTAAGATCCCTGCAACACAGCCAAGGACAATACGATCTCTGCAGCACGGCTTAGAACAGTAATCTAATTTCTAGTTTTTTTTCCCCTCCTCGTCCTTCACCTTCTACAAGTCTTCTCCCCTCGTCTTCGGTGTTAAGCTGGCGTCCCATTTTCCCCTCTGTGACGTCGCCTGCTCTCCCCCCACCCCCTCCGCTCTCCGTCCCTCCCCCCCTCCCCCCCACACACCTTCCCCTCGTTCTTGGTTTCCTAGGAGGGAGCTTGGCCTACTTTTCCCCTCGCTCTCGCAACCGTTGTTCCCCATAGCATTTGTTGTTAAGTGGTTTCCCCTCTTGCAACCTGTTTCCCCCCCTCCCCTCCCAACCTTCTATTTTTCTTTCTACTACTTTTATCCTTTCCCCCTTTTTTTTCCCCTCTCCACTCTTTATTTTCACCCTTATTTATCATATTGTTTCCTTCTCCCTATACAATATTAATTCTTTACTCCTCTATACCTTATTAACCCCCCCCCCCCCTTCCCTTCCTCCACCACCAACCACCATCCTCCCTCTTCCCTCCCCCCCCCCCACTCCCATGGCTGCTGCTGCCCTTCGAAGTCCCGTCGATCGATGGAGGAGGAGGAGGAGGAGGAGGAGGAGGAGGAGGAGGAGGAGGAGGAGGAGGAGGAGGAGGAGGTGGAGGAAGAGGTGTCACCGCGCTGCTACTCCTGCCGACCTACATTTTCTCGGCCTCCAACCCTTCTTCATTCACTTCTTTTACTTCATTCCTCTTGGAAGCCATCTCTCCTTCATTCACTTCTTTCACTTCATTCCTCGTGGACGCCATCTCTTCTTCATTCACTTCTTTCACTTTTTTTCTTTTCATTCCTCTTGGCCCCTGACTCTTTATCTTTCACTTCGTTCATTCACTTTATTCATTCGGCTTTCATTCCATCTTCATTCACTTTTTTTTTTCACTTCATTCCTTCGGATTTTTATTCTTAACCCCTTTTCATTCCCTTCATTCACTCCTGCTCCCATTCCTTCTTCGTTCACTTCCTTCATTCGGCAGAAACAGAAGAGGAGGAAAATCCAAAGAAGGGAAACGGACAGAAGAAACAGAAAAGCGGGGGGAAAAAGGAGAAAGAGGAGGATGGAAAATAAAAGAAGAAGAAGAAAAGAGGAGAGAAAAAAGGTGAAGGGGAGGGAGAGAAGAAAGGGAGAGGAATAGGGAGGGGGGAAGAGGAGAGGAGAGAAGATGGAGAAGGTAGGGGGAAGGGATAGGGAAGGGAGAAGAGAGGGGGAGAAGGAGAGGGAGGGGGGACGGAGGAGAGAAGAGAAGGGGAGGGGAGGAGAGGAGGGACGGAGGCGAGGAGGGGAGGAGAGGAAAGTAGGGGAGGAGAGGAGGGGAGAGGAGGGGAGGGGAGGGGAGGGGAGGGGAGGGGAGGGGAGGAGAGGAGGGGAGGGGAGGGGAGAGGAGGGGAGGGGAGGGGAGGGGAAAGTGGCTCGCGGTGAGAGGTTGCACCACAATCGTGAAGCGAGAGCATGAAGGACGATTATTCTATATCACATGTTAAACACCTTCCTCTCCCTTCCTCCCTGCCTCCCTCCCTCCCTCCCTCCCCTCTATCTTACCCTCAGTCCATCCCTTTTTCTCTCCCTACCTTCAATCCAACTTCTGTCTTCCCTTTATTCTCCCTTCCTTCCCTCCCTCCCTCCCTCCCTCCCTCCCTCCCTCCCTCCCTCCCTCTCTCTTTCCAATCCCTCCTTCCCTCCTTCCTTCCACCCTTTTACAAGCGACGCAGAAAGAAAAAGAAAGAAAAGAAAAAGAAAGAGTGGGGAACACATTCGAATTATTATTTAAAAAAGAAAAAGAGAAAGAGAGAGAGAAAAAAAGGGGTGGGGGGAGTGGAAGAGTAGAAAATAGAAACAGAAACAAAAGCAAGACGAATCAAAATGAGGCCATGAGCGAAGAGGCGGCGAGTAAATTAGGTTAACGCGGGAGAAGAGAGAAAGACAAAAAAAAAAGGAGCAGTGATAGGGTGGGGTGGGGGGGGGGGGGGGAGATAAAACCAGAAAAAAAAAGAAAAAAAATCAACATGCGTAGTGATCCCTCTCTGGAAAAGGCGCTCAACTGATGCCAGAAATTAACGTAAATAGCATTAAGGGAGGGAGGGAAGGAGGGAGGGAGGGAAGGAGGGAGGGAGAAGGGAGGGAAGGAAAGGGGTTGGGGAGGTGAGAAGAAAAGAGGCAGATAGGGAAGACGGAGGGAAGGAAAGTAGGGCAAGAGAGGGGGGGGAGAGAGAGAGAGAGAGAGAGAGAGAGAGAGAGAGAGAGAGAGAGAGAGAGAGAGAGAGAGAGAGAGAGAGAGATAAGAGAGAGAGAGAGAGAGGTAGAAGAAAGAGAGCGAGAGAGAAAGACAAACACACCATAGACAGGAGTCCCTCCAGCCGAAGCGAAGGGGGGGTGGGGGGGGGGGCAAGACCGACCCCTGTATACACAAGAATCGGCAACGTCATCGGAAGATATGGGCCAAGATAAAGAAACTGGAGCGACTAAGGAAAAGGGAAGGAAGGGAGGGAAGGGGGAGAGGGAAGAAGGAGGGAAAGGGAGGGAAGGGGGAGGGGAAAGGGAGATAAAGGGAGGGAAGGGGGAGGGGAAAGGGAGGGAAGGGGGAGGGGAAAGGGATGGAAAGGAGAGGAATGTCGGAAGGAAAGGAGGGAGGGAAGAGGGGAAGGGGGAGGAAAGGGAGGGAAAAGAGGGGAATGTGGGAAGGGAAGGAGGGAGGGAGGAGGGAAAAGGGAGGGGAGGAAGGGGAAAAGGAGAGAGAAGTGAGGGGATGGGGAGAGAAGGGAGGGAAAAGGGAGAGGAGGGAAGGAGGGGAGGGAGGGAATATGGAAAGGAAGGAGAAAGGGAGGGAGGGAGGACTATGGGGAGGGGGGTGTACTTAAAATTGGACAGGGGAGACGCCTCTCTCTAAATGAAAGACGTGAGAGAGAGAGAGAGAGAAAAAAAAAGCTAATGGATTAAGCATAAACACAAACAAAACATCAAATGGAAAGTCTAAGAAGGAGAGTGAAGGGAGAGGAGGAAAGAAAGATAAAAAAGAAACAAACAAATGAAAAAAGACAAATAGATAGATAGAAAGAGAAACAGAGAGACAGACAGGCAGATATACAATAAGACAAAGACAGAACGAGAACAAAAACAAACAAAAATAAACAAAAAAACAAACAAACAGTCAGTACGAGGTTATATTTAGAACACATTTCTCGAGGGCTGCGTGAGTCATATGCCACCATGCTATAAAACAGACATTAGGATATACTCAAAACAAACAAAATACTGAGAAAAAAATAATAAAAAACAGTGTTAACGTTTCAAAAACAATGATCACCTACAACACACAGGTGTCTGTTCAAGGCCCCGATCATGCTTCAGCAGACAGTTTTTTTTTTTATGAACACCTCAGCATACATTTTTCCCAAACACACTTTATCTAAACATCAGGCAATAGATAAATATTACACCATCTTTTAGTACACAGGTTGAGAAACTTCTTTAATCCACCTCTCTCTTTCTCTTTCTTTCTTTTTTCTCTGTTTACTCTCTCTCTTTCTTTATCTCTCTCTCTCTCTCTCTCTCTTTCTCAATGCTGCCCCATGACATCTGTCTTAATCTCATGAGCTACATAATGAGAGAGAGAGAGAGAGAGAGAGAGAGAGAGAGAGAGAGAGAGAGAGAGAGAGAGAGAGAGAGAGAGAGAGAGAGAGAGAGAGAGAGAGGAAAAGAGAACTGAAAGAGAAAAAAGAGAGTGCCACGAGTCATTACTGCTTGAGCAACTCCAAAATGCCTTATTATGCATGTGCAGTTTTGTTCACAGATCGAGGTTACATCACACTCTTTACACATACGTCCCCCCCCCCCCCCCCCCCACACACACATAAAATCCCATAAAAGACCCACGACACCCGCCCGCATACACAAACCCTAATCTAATGCTTCATTATTAACAATAAGCGAGGTTTTCCCAGGACCCCAGCACCTCCCCCTCTGCCCCCACCCCCATCCCCCCAAGGCCTCACGAGAACGCAAGACGTCGGTCATGAGACGCCCCGAAAGTGGTAATCCTTTTGAGGCCTAAGCAAGCGTTGATCAGGCCGGGGCCCTGTGTTGACTGAGCGTAAACATTTCCTTGCGAGCGGTGTTAGTTTAGACTGAAAGTGAAAAGGTGGGTTTTGGTGCGGGTAACACTGCCCCGCCGCCTCACGGGCCCGTCTCCCTCTGCCCCTCAGTCGTGTCTCGGCCTCGCACTGCTCAACACCCGCCACCCTTCCGTCCCATTAAGGAGACATGTGGACTTAAAGTGCTGCCTTCTTGCTTTTTTTCCATCCTTCTTTCTCTTTTATAGGTTTATGCATTCAAAAGGATTAATTTATTGGATTTTTCTTTCTTTTTCTGGGGGGGAGATGACATTAATAGAGAGAGTAAAATAAATGAACCGCCGTCCTAACGAATCGTGGAAAGGGAAAGCCGAAATCTTCCGACGTCATCGTTCGGATCCCTGGACGAATTTAATACCTTAGGGAATTATTCTCCAAAAAAAACAAAAAAAACACGGAATTAAGTGACATCAGAACCACCCATCCTAATATACATTGTTGTAAATAAAAATAAACAGTTATCAGAGGAACGAACACTAATCGAACGATAAAAAAAAAAAAATCCGACAGCGAAGTCAAGATATCACCAATAAGGACCCGGGATTTGTGTCTGGCGGCGGGAACGCGCGCCGTCGCTCGCTCCTCCTCCTCCTCCTCCTCCTTCGCCGCTTCAGTCACGTCTCCGAGAACATGTTTTATTTGTTATTCCGAAGATAATAAACCTCTTTTACATGGAGATTTTTACATGGTGATTACACCGCCATCGTCTCTGAATCTTGATACACGTTACGTCAAGAAGGAGTCGGGGGCGTTGGTTATTTTCATACGAGGGGCTTCGTTCAGATCTTTTGTATTCTCTCTCTCTCTATCTATCTATCTATCTATCTATCTATCTATCTATCTATCTATCTATCTCTCTCTCTCTCTCTCTCTCTCTCTCTCTCTCTCTCTCTCTCTCTCTCTCTCTCTCTCTCTCTCTCTCTCTCTCTCCCTCCCCTTCCCTTCCCTTCCTCTCAAAATCTTGATCTTGTTGAATGATGACCAAGAGCCAAGAGAGAAATCCTTTAAGCTACCACTACTGTAAGCAAACCTACGCAAATCCCGTTCAGCAGAAGGTGTTCAACCTTCTTTCTCTCCTTTTTTCTTTCTTTCATGTCATTTCTTTCCGAGAAAATTATTGTTATGCCATACCCCCCCCCCTTGCCCCCTACCCTCTCGCCTTTGGAAATAGTCGCCATCCTTTCCCAAATATTATGAATCCAGCGTAACGAAGGTGCAAGTTTTCCTGGAGAGCCAATCAGAGCGCCAATCACGGGTATATTGACGGTGAATGTATGGCAAATTGCGGCCGCACTTTCACACCTCTATGGGAGATTACCTTCTTGGCTTGTGTATCAACGCAGTCATTAACCTCATTAATGACAACCACTTCTTGGCCATGAGCAAAACGCCGGTCCAAGTTCCCCCATACTAGGAAACGCTACCGATTGCAAGATCACACTGCATGGCTCAAGCATACGGTCTGATCAAAAACGAGGACAAGGCAGACGGATGAAGGGCAAAGGGACAAAGCAGAAGCCAAAGGTGAAGGGACAAGGCAGAAGGAAAAGGTGAAGGGACAAGGGAGAGGGATGGGGTGAAGGGACAAAGCAGAAAGAAGGGGGGAAAGGACAAGGAAGGATAAGGCAGAGAGACAAGAAAGAAGGAAAGGATAAGAGAACAAGGCAGAGGGACGGGACGAGCTAGAGGGGCAAGAAGAGGAACGAGGAGGAAGGACAAGGCAGATACATAAAGCAGAGAGCCTAAATGAAAGGACAAGGCAAAGGCATAGGGCGCAGGGACACGGCAGAGGGCAAAATGGAGGACCAGTATAGGGGGACCAGGCAGAGTCGAGCAAGGCAAGGGGGCAAGAAGATTGACAGGACAGAGGGACAACGAGAGCGACAAGGAAAACGGGAAAAGCGAGGGAACAACACGAAGAGGTAGAAGAAAGAGGCGCAGGGAAACAAGAAGAGGGACAAAGTGGAGTTACAAAGACGTCGAGAGGAACAGGAAAGCGAAGGCAAAAGACAGAAGGTCGAAGAGTGCCAGGACGAAGGGCCAGAATACAGGCCCAGGACAGGTGGCCAAGAAAGAGGACCAGGACAGAGGGAAGACTTGAACAGAGGACAGAAAGCCAGGACAGAGGGCCAGAGGAGAGAGCCAGGAAAGAGTGCCAGGACAGAGGGCCAGGACAGAGGGTCAATGAATATCAGGACACAGAGCCAGGACTGAGGACCAGGTCAGAGGGACAGGGGCGGTCTCCCACGAGAAGGGACTACAGCTGCCGCCCATCTTCTAACCGGGTCTATGTGGGTCAAGCATGCATCTTCACCGCGCACCTCCCCCCCCCCCCCCCATCCCGCCCTAGTCATGCCAAGCACAAAAACAACACAATCGTGAAAGAAGGCTGGGCCCCCTCCCCCCTATCTCCCGCTTCGAGAATACCCCCTTACAGAAGATAATAGACAGGTAAATATCTAAAATAATATAAATAAACTCATTAATCGATTAATAAAGAGACAGACATAGCTAGAAAAAACAAAATATTAGAAAGACAGAGCATGAGATCGAAAGTCTTTCGAAATTTCGTACTCTGAGGAAAAACCCTGGGAGGAGGGGGAGGGGTCAAGGGAGGAGGGGGAGGGGAGGCTCACTCGAACACCTGATGCTAACACCTTTCGCGCAAACACAAACAAGGGAGAAACGTCCTAAAACTAACCAAATAAATAGATAGATAACTAACATAAAAAGTTATAAAAAGCGTTAGACCAAACGTCTTTCATAAAAAAAAATCAAAGGCGAGTAGTAAAGTGAGAGTAAGCATTTAACTCGAACCAAAGCTTCCCAAACATGTTTCACCAGATTCATAGTGCTTCGAACGTGTTTTACCTGAAATACGTTCGGCTAAAACTCATTCAAACACGTTTTCGAACCGAGCGACTGTCTCGGAGCCAAACGAAGACCAAAATTTGATGGCTGCGATCTATCAAGGCGGGGATTAGGCCAGAGTAGATTAAAAAAAGAAAAAAGAAAGAGAAAGAAAGAGAAAGAGAAAACAGAGAGAGATATCTGCTTTCTCACTTTACGTGTTTACTTCGTTCCTCTATTCAAGAAAGCCAAACACACGTACACACACACGCACACACGAAAACACATACACACGTACACAAGGGCGCTTAGCATTCTACTTATAATAATAATTCAAGATTAAGTTCGCATATCCTACGGTTAGAAGAAAAGGGACGAGGTAGGGAGAGATAGGGAGTGGAGTGTGGGGGGGGGGGAGATCAGAAAGAAGAGAGTGGGTGTTAAAGAAGGGAGAAAAGAAACAGGAGAAGGATGAAGGAGAGAGAAAGAGAACGATTAAGTGAATGCGGATATATAAAGTGAGAGACAGAGGCAGACAGAGATAGATAGATAAAGAGAGAGAGAGAGAGAGAGAGAGAGAGAGAGAGAGAGAGAGAGAGAGAGAGAGAGAGAGAGAGAGAGAGAGAGAGAGAGAGAGAGAGAGAGAGAGAGAGAGAGAGAGAGAGTCGACAAGACGAAGAGGAGACGTGTGTACACAAAAGAACACCCTAGTCATGGATTAGGCCCCAGACGATATAAAAACATTCCAATAGTATATTAAGCAGGAAGCAGCACTGGCAGACTTGTAAAACTGAAGGGTAAGAAGAAGAAGAAGAAAAAATAAAAGAAATGCATCGACTAGGAGATAAAGAAGAGAGGAAATACATCGAAAAAGAAATAAAGTGCGTAAAGAAGGCTGACTCAAAGGAAGAGAGAGAGAGACACGGGAAGAAAGGAAGGAAGGAAAGAAAGGAAAGAATGCTGTTTGGAGAAACTACATAGAAATAAAAATCTATCGAGACTCCCCTTTGCCCTAGCGCAGAAATGATGCCTCGAACATTTAAAGGAGGCACCCAGGCACCGACGAAGGCGATGCCAGTGCCTGATGAAGAAATAAGAGGGGGTAGGGGGGCATAGGGCATAGGGGCATTGGGCAGACTACAGGAGGTAGGGGGATAGTAGAAGGAGGAGGAGGAGGAGGAGGGGGAAGAGTAAGAGAAGGAGGATTAAGAGGAGGATGAGGAAGAGGAGGAAAGAGAAAAAGGATCAAGAGGAGGAGGAGAAGGAGGAGGAGGAGGAGGAGGAGGAGGAGGAGGAGGAGGAGGAGGAGGAGGAGGAGGAGGAGGAGGAGGAGGAGGAAGAGGAGGAGGAGGAAAGATAAGAAGGATTAAGAGTAGGAGGAGGAGCAATGTAACTGCTAGGAATAATATTGTGTTTCAAGAAGGAAAACCAGGAATCAGTTTACATTTCGAGGATGGTTAAGGATCGAGATGAGCTTCCTCTCCATTCTAGTAGTTACGTTGCGAGATCTTTTACCTCTACTGAAAAACTGCTTGTTTAGTGACTCGTAATTTTAATAGCCATGCGTTCTGGTTTTCTAGTCTTGCTAGTCACTAGCAGCTCTCCCAACAGCTATTCAAATTTCATTCGCTTTTAGTACAATCTAGTGGCAATCACGCCAGCTAGTAGATTGTATTCCAGCTAGTCACTCTCACATTATCGCTTACGAACTTGCAATCCTCTCAGTCAAATCTTCGAAAATGTCACCCATTCTAAAAAAAAGAAAAACTCGTTCTCTACACTCGCATTCCAACTAGCCATCCATTCTAGTATTCCAACTAGTGATTCCAGCTCGCCACTCGTCTTTCGACTAGTCCCTGATTTAGGGCTAGTTGAATAGTCACTTTCCCTAGCCATCCTCAAGAACATATCCTCATAATACCCCACGGCTAGTAAATAGTCCTCTAATCTATCACGAGTCATTCAATCCGTCTTGTTATTCAAGTATGCTGGCTAGTTGCTCAAACTCATGTAAATCAACCACACTTAACAGTCACTCTCTCCTGCAAGTCACTCACATCCGTAGAAGACACTTCCCTCCTGCTAGTCACAGCTAGTTAATTCTGTTCCCGATTAATATGGCTTCGCATATGCTTACGATCCTTGTTGATACTAGCTGTACTCCACGGAATGAAAAATCTTACTGTCATGCGACTTGTACTCTCACTCTCACATGCTTTTTATGTCATATGGTCAGTACTGTACTACTTGGTCAACATAATGATACTCTTCCTCACTCTTGCTTGTCACTCACACTTCACCCTGCTATTTATACCCTTGACAGTCACTAATACTATTGCTAGAAAATCTCCCTGATAACTCTCACTCTTATTGTACTCCTTCTGGTTCAAGAAAATCACTCTCTCTTCTACCGAGCACTTCACACACACACATACACACACACACACAAACCTCCGTCTCTTGTACTCTTTGTTCACTCTGGGCATTCGCCTATTATGCCCCGTCAGAAACATGATAATCACGTCACTCTTACCAGCCCCTCACCTTACTGGGACGCAAGTGTGTCACTCTTACACACTCGGAACAAAAGACCGCCACCCGAATGCTAAATTCCTCACGTGCACTCTTCACTCTCTCACAACAGTCCCTCGCCTTTCTTTCCTCAGGGACTGCTCACTCAATAATCATCCACGGGAGTCCCTCGCACTCACGGCCCAAGTCCTCCTCCAGGGACGCGGGCGGAGGAGCAGGTGCTCGCCCTCCGCGCCCGACCCGACGACACCTGCGAACGGGGCAAAGCGATGCTTACCTTCGAGCTTCATGCCGACTTCGAGGCATTTCTGGAAGCGGCAGTACGGACACCGCTTCCTCTGCGTCTTGTCGATCTGGCAGGAGCGGTCCGCCACGCAGGTGTACACCTTCTTGTTCTGCACCGTCCTCTTGAAGAAGCCCTTACAGGACTCGCAGGTGAGCAGGCCGTAGTGGTAGCCTGACACCTTGTCCCCGCACACAGGACACAGCTCCTCGATGCCTTCCTTGGTGTCTGGGAGCTCGGCCAACGACGTGTAGTCCAGGGTGGTGGTGGCTACACCGGGGAACAAACCAGAGTCCATTAGAGTCGGGGTCAACAAGTTGTTGTTATTGTTGTTACTGGTAACATTACTGGTAACGGTGTTGGTAGAGACGGTTGAGTTGGCAATACCCCCCGTACTAATGTGTGTGTACGTGGGTGACAAGGCACTTGTGGCAATACCCACACCCGAACCACTCATGTCTACTGTCATGGGGGCAGCAGAGATTGTTAACTGCCCGAACTGGGGGGACAAGTTAAAGTTTTGCACTGAAATTGGTAGCTCCATCTCAGAGAGCATTATCGCACAACCACTCTTAATAAATAATAATTCTTAACACTGAGGTATCTGAGCCACTGTATGAGTATGACCGGTATCACTGGTTCACTGGTAAGATGTAGTATAGTAATCACAGCGAGAGCACACGAGTGACACAGCGCACATGGCGGTGAGCAACACACACTGTTGGCTCCCAAGCGATGACTGAGGGCCCGCCTAGCTCCGCGCCGCCAACAAGAGTGAAAGTTAGAACTCTGACTGGCCTACATTAAGCGTAACGGGGTCTATGTTAGCTCTGAGGTAACCGCCGTGCGTGCGCGTGTGTGTGTTCGTGTGTGTGTGGCGGCGGGAGGGGTGTGTGCGTGAGTGCGTGTGCGCGCGGCTCATACATACACACACCCACCACCCGGTCTAGTCACTCTCACACTAACCTACTGACCCACTTACACACAACGTGGGGCGCGCGTTCAACAGCGACGTATCCCACAACCCCCGTGGAACCGTGTTTTATCTTTAAACTATTACATCACGCCAGCAGAAGCCACGGCCGTATCACTTCCGAACATTATCAAGCTTGTGCGTCAACCTGCTTTCCTCGGTGTATCCTCACGCCTCACTCCTCGAACGTCCTATTCCTCAACATGGCTCGCCACGAGCTGTCACTTAGCCCCTTCTAGACCCGACGGATGACGTCCCCGATTGCGTGGAAAAGCGACCTATCGACCACGTATTACTGATACCGATGTGTCACTTTTGCGATCCCAAGACGACGTTGCTGAT
>NC_061843.1:9468981-9471481 GCF_019202785.1 Penaeus chinensis | reverse complement strand
AAAGAGGGAGAGAAAAAAGGGATAGGTGTGAATATGGAATGATTTAGTTTTTTTTTTAATTTATTTACGTCAATGTCAGTAAAGAAGGTAGTAAAATTTGCCAAGTCATGGTTAGTATGACCATGCGCTAAACTGAATTGATTTCTGTATAGGATAAGGTAGGTTAAGGTATCCTATAGAAGGTATCTACGGGGGCCTATAAACGCAAACTAAACACGTATGCAAATAAATAAATAATGTAAAATTTTCTGCGGTTGCTAGCCACAGGATATCTTACCAAACGTATATACGGGCTCTAAATAAACAAACGGCACATTAAACAAATACGTAAATAACTAAATAGATAAATAAACATCTAAATAAACGAATAAATAATATAATCCCCCGCGGTTGCTAGCCACAAATAAATCGTGGTAAACAAAAGGGGTTTGGTGCCGAGCTCTTAAACCGTATGTGTCCCGCGCGTGGTGCCGTGTCCCGCTGCCCCACTGCACTTGGCACAGTTTTCTCGTGAACCTCGCGCTGCTCGGCCCTGTCCTTCTCAATTTTTCTCGTCCTTTTTCTGTTCCTTTTAGCCGACGCCTCCCTCGGTGGTCACGACATGCTATCATATTTGTTTTTTCTTCTTCTTTCTAGCGTATGGCTGCACGACATGTTAGGAATGAGGTGTGCGGGAGTGAGATGGCCCTCTGATTTGGGTTTTGTTTCCGCTTGTGTTTTTGAGTTCTTGCGCGGCCATGCGCGGGTTGCATTTTCCGGGCGACGAATCGCATACACAGTTCTCGAAGTACAAAACCGGTGCATGAGAGGATGCGCCTGGCGGGCCCGACGCATCTCTCGCCATGATATTGAACGCCTGACCTACACAGGCCGCGCTGCCCATCGATTTATAGCGCAGGATTTTGGGGTCAGGCGAGGGGTCTCGGAATGAGCACAGGCAGGGCGTGAATCGTCCCTCGGTTTAAAAAGCGCTTGCTTGGGGCGAGCCTAGCGGTGTTTCTGCTGCCACAAACAACCGAGATAAAGCCGCTGTCAACCTTGAAAAGCAGCCTTGGACACCTTCACGCCCAGACTTACGTTATCGTCCATCATCACCCACCGGAAGCGTCCGGTCCTCCACGCGCGGGAGTCCTCGAACGCGCCCGCCGCCGCTGCACCCGCTCCTTCCAGTCATGCCCCGCACATCAATTGTACTCCCGCAGCACACTACGCGCCGCATAATGTGCACTCTCTCTCTCAGGTTGTAATTCACAAACTTACACACCCACTCGCACACTATCTGGCATACTCATGTTATCTACACTCTCGTGACCTTGAGCGTACAAGAGCAGCGTACAAGAGCCAAGCAGAGTGCGGGCAGGATAACGTTACGTAGTCCCGCGGGGGTACTCCGCGGTTCGTACCCAGAACCTACCACCGTAAGGGGCGGCGGGAAGGGCTGATGCAACTGTTAATTATGTCAGTACAAAAATAGAACCCGGTTTAAAAACGTACACATGACTGGAGGCATAGTACGCCGTGTACGTGAGTCGGATGTAAGGGATACTTACTCGCCGAGAGAACAGGACGTCGTTCGGAGTCACGGCCGCGGATGGGAATACCGCATGATCCCCTCCGAGAAAAGGGCTTCATCGAAAACGCCATGGAAATCTGACCCCCGCGGAGAATGGCGTCAGATGGATAAACCAACATTCAATCTGTTTGAGGTGATCATTCCATGTCGTCAGATGGATAAACCAACACTGAATCTATGTCGATGACCTAGAAAAGGTCTACTGCAGAAGCACTGTGGTATTCTTGCTCTCTGCCCAACTTCCAACATCCATCTGCATTAATTATATCCAGGGGCGACCATCGAGCGAGACCCGGCGTTGAATTTCTTTTCTCCAAGAACTGCTCCAGGAATGGCAATAAAGGTGAAAATCAGCCACTGACTCAGATGCACATCACATAACTGCCCTACAAATCCCAAAGTTCCGTTCATAAAGCTCCATGAGGTTCTGAACTTCCTACGAATCCTAACCTCGATAAGGCACTGAACTTCCTACGAATCCCAAAGGCCCATTCATACAGCTGGATAAGCTTCTGAAACTTCCTTCGAATCCCAAAACCTCCTGTAACACAACAACAACGATACGAACAACACCGTGATACCCAGCGTTGCCAATGATACTTCCACAAAACCGCTAGACTAGACTTTAAAAACCGCTAGACACAAAGAGTAAAACGCTCCTCATTTTCCCGCTAAAGAGGACTTAAAAAAAAAATCGCTAAATATAGAGTCAACTCCCGAAACCTTTCTCGCTTAGACCATAACTAAAAAAAAAAAAAAAAATCGCCAGAAAAGCAACACAGGTGATGCCTCTGTAAAACGATTGTGTAAGAGAGAGGCAAGTTGACGGAAAAGAAGCCTTAGGAGAACTCGTAACACGACGGCCTGGAGTTTTTCCGTTGTACAACTTGCAGATTGGGGTTAATTCCCTTAGTGTAGCGATACGCC
>NC_061843.1:9453981-9456481 GCF_019202785.1 Penaeus chinensis | reverse complement strand
ACATGGAAACACTTGTCCCTTTAGGCATGTTAATCATCGATATCAAATACACAGATGTAACCAACACCTGACGATGAATAAATGTACCTTAATTCATGGAGATATGAAGTGTGAGGACAATCTATGCTCCTTTACTCATGAAGTTAAACGGTGAGGATAATCTATGTTCCATTTTTTTTTTAGAGATTTGAACATGAGGATACCTCTATGTTCTTTTATTCCTGGAGGGGCGAGCAGTGAGGGTAAAAATCCATTCATTTCCACAGACTGAAAAAGTGTTTCTCTATTAAGAGAGTTTGGTATGAACAGTATGAGGATAATCTACATATTTTTTAGAGCTCTGAACAGTGAGGATAATCTACGATATTTTAAAATTCTTAAGAGCTTTGAACAGTGAGGCTAACCTGTTTGAATTCATCCATGGAGTACCTGAACAGTGAGAATAACCTATATCCCTCCCATTTGTTTTTTCTTCACGAGATTGAAACCATGAGGATAAGCTTATGACGCCTTTATACTTAGAACTCTGAACACTGAGGATAACCCGTGTTCCTGAGCGATGTGAACACTTGTCTCGCTAAACTTGACGAGCCAAATCAACTCTAGCGCCCCGCCCATCTTCACTACCCGCCCGCATGTCTGTGCCTCTCACTATTATTATTTATTTGGTTTATATTTCTGTTGGCTTGTCTGTTTTCTCTTCCTGGCGATTGTTGCCATACGTAAGTAAAAAAAAAAAAAAAATGAATGAAAGGAAAAAAAGGAAGAAATCATGAATGAAAGAAAGAAATAATGAATGAACGAAAAAAAAAAAGAAATAATGAATGAAAGAAAAAAATAAAGAAATAATGAATGAAGGAAAAAAATAAAGAAATAATGAATGAAAGAAAAAAAAGAAAGAATGAATGAAAGATAAAAAAGAAAGAATGAATAAAAGAAAAAAAGAAATAAAGAAAGAATGAATGAAAGAAAAAATAAAGAAAGAATGAAAGAAAAAATAAAGAAAGAATGAAAGAAAAAAAGAAAGAAATAGTGAATGGAAGAAAAAAAAGAAATAATGAATGAAAGAAAAAAGAAAGAAAAAATAAATGAAAGAAAAAAGAAAGAAATAATGAATTAAAGAAAAAAAGAAAGAAAGAAAATATATAATTGATTTCGTTTATTTCTATTTTTCTTTTCTTCCTGTTGATTGTTTTTAACGTAGTTTAAGCATCGTGTTTATTCTTCTTTTTTATTACATGAGATTATAGCAATTATTTTCTTTACTTGAGTTAGTGCTAATAACCATGTAATTCATAAAGGCTTGATGATGACTCAAGAGCCACTATATTTTCTTCTCTTGAATTCTACACACAAAAAAAGGAAAAAACAATAATGACAATTCGCCTAACTCCTTCGATATTCAAACCACAGCAAAAGCACGCCCGCACGCCCTCTAAGGCCGCCCAAAGCCCCCCATCGACTCTCAACCGCCCATAACAGCTTAGTATGAAGCTTAACGCCCGTCGATTCATCCCGCCCGCGTATCATAACCGACGCCCACACACACACACACACACACAAACACACACACACACACACACACACACACACACACACACACACACGCACACGCACACGCACGCACACGCACGCGCACACGCATACGCAGGCGCACACGCACAAGCTCACACACACACGCGCGCGCGCACACACATGCACGCACACAGCGAACGTAATTTAACCATTTCCTTTTCTCTTTTTCTTTTTCGTCTTTCCTTCTCGTCTTTTTCTCATGTCTACCTATTTCCTTCCTTCTTTTTTATCTTTAATTATCCTATTATTGCGTTTCTTTCTCCTTTTTGCATTTCCTCTCCCTGTGTACCGTAACCCTTACCCCCACCCACCCCCAATGGGCAGACGGTAGGGGGTGTGGGGGAGGGAAGGGAATTTCCCCGCATTATCCTGCATAACGCCACACCCCATCTCAGACACCCCTCATACACCATGCCCCCCCCCCCTACCCTTTATTCAAGAATCCTTACCCTTATCCCTCTCTTCTCCTCTCCCCTTCCCTTCCCCCACACATCCCTTTATCTCCCCCACCACTCTCTCCCTTCTTTTTCCCCTCCCCTACCTCCTCCACTTCCTACTTGTCCCCCCATTTCTTCCTCCCTTTCCCTCTCCCCCTTCCCCTCTTTACTCCCACCCCATACCCTCACCCTTCCCCCTACTTTCTCTCTATCCTTCTCCCTTTCCCTACTTCCTCCCTCCCCCCACACACCCTCTCCCTTCCCCCTACTTCCTCCCTCCCCCCACACCCTCCCCCAACTCCCCATCCCCCTTCCCCGCATAAGACATAATATAAAGCCCCAAGAGAAAACAGCAATGCATAAGACGAGGTTCTCCACGCAGGATGCCCCACGCCGACCTCGGGCACTTGTCACGACTTGGAGCGAGCGCGCCCTCGGTGTGAATCGCACCCAGGAAATGACACCTGCTCAAGGTCTGACGCGCGCGC
>NC_061843.1:9439446-9441381 GCF_019202785.1 Penaeus chinensis | reverse complement strand
ACACCATGTGACATCACCCCTCCCCCCCCTTCTCTCCACACTCCCCCACCCCCACTCCCACACAAACAGACACACCCACTACTTGAACGAGCATTTCAGTACAAACCCAAACCATACACAAGGTCAGCATTTCAACAGTTCCCAATTCCTGAAAATTAACATAAGCCTACGTCTCTCATATCAGTATTGAATAATACCATTCCTATATTTAGCCAAACTAACTTGAAAGAAAGCAAGAAAGAAACACCACGGCCATACCACATGGAATCACCGAGAGAGTAATACCATGCGATTTCTGTGTCATACCATTCATACCGCAACGATGTCATACAAGGCCCATACCATACGTACTCTGGCCGAGATACCATATAGCGCAGACTACTTACTGCGTTAAAATGTGTTAATTTGAATCATGTGGGTGTCTGTAAGTTTAAATGTAAGCGAACACGCACAAACACACAAACACAAACACAAACACACACACACACACACACATGTATGTTTATGAATGTATGTATGAATATGTATATGTATAAATGCGTGCGCACACACGCGCGCGCGCGCGCACATGTATGTGTATGTAGATGTATGTATGTATATATTCATATATGTCTATGTGTATATGTTGGTGTAAATTTAGAGGTACTGTACATAAGTTCTTACATACGCAATCTATATATTATATGTTTATGTATAAATATGTATGTATACATATGTAAAAATATGCTAGAACATACATACATACATACATACACATACACACACACACACACACACACACACACACACACACACACACACAGAATGAGAGAGAGAAAGAGAGAGAGAGAGAGAGAGAGAGAGAGAGAGAGAGAGAGAGAGAGAGAGAGAGAGAGAGAGAGAGAGAGAGAGAGAGAGAGAGAGAGAGAAAGAGAGGGGGGGGGGAGTGGAAGGGGGAGACAATTTAGAAAGAATAGGAGAAAGATGGAGAGAATGAAAGGTAAACCAATACGTGAGAGTGTCTATAGAAGTGTGGGCGAGGGCGTCCGTGTAACTGTTAACATATATTGCAGAATGCGAGTGTAAGTGTGAGACTGAGTGCGAATGTCAGTACGAGTGAGTGCATGTGTGGATGGGAGAGAGAGTGTAAGTGTATAATGTAAATGTACACATGATTATAACAGTGAGTGCTAGTACTTGTGTGTGGACGAGACTGTGAGATTGAGTGCGTGTGCGTGTGAGTGACAGTACAAGTGCAAGTATGAACCTAAGATTGTGACAGCGAGAGCGAAAGCGAGAGTGAGAGTGAGTATGCGAGTGCGTGCATGTGAGTGTTGGCGTGGGAGTGCGTGTATTAGCGTAACTCGACGAAGATCAAGTGACCAACACAATCGACACTCGAATTGTAAAAACCACAATTAAGCAAAAAAAAAAGGGGGGGGGGAGTAACAATTATAGCCTTACACTGAAAGACACATAGAAGCCGATTTTAACCCGTAAATGTCAACAGAAGACAAACATCCTCTCTATTCCGCCTTCATCTTAGGCTCATAATGGCGTATCTAGTCGTTCGTAATGATGATTTCTCTCACAAAACCAAACCCTCACTAATAATGGCGTGGGGAGTGGGAGGGGGAGAGGGAGAGGGGGGAGAGGAGGGGGAGATAGAAGGGGGGAGAGAAGGAGAGGGGGGGGCATAGAAGGGGGGGAAGAGGGTGACCTACTTTCCGGTTTTCAGTTTCCAACGACTCGAACAATAATGCTTCGCGCGACATCCGTCCCCGCGCCGTAAAAGGGGGGATTTGATTGCTGTTCTCCGGCGCTGAACGAAAACTACTGGAACAAAAGTGAAAGTTGCCTGATATGATAAAGCGATATTCACGATGTACTGGATTTGTTCGGTGTTTATTTAGCCTAATATCGCGTCCGAATAACGCACGTAACGCCGTCTACGTC
>NC_061843.1:9424446-9426946 GCF_019202785.1 Penaeus chinensis | reverse complement strand
TGTATATGTATATATGTAGAGAGATATATATTACACATGTATATATGTATTACATATATAATATATGTATATATATCATCATACTGCTCTCCCTCTCTTCTCCTTCCCTCTCCCCACCCCTCCCTCCCTCTCTCTCTCTCTCTCTCTCTCTCTCTCTCTCTCTCTCTCTCTCTCTCTCTCTCTCTCTCTCTCTCTCTCTCTCTCTCTCTCTCTCTCTCTCTCTCTCTCCCTCTCCCTCTCCCTCTACCCTCTCCCTCTCCCTCTCCCTCTCCCTCTCTCTCTCTCTCTCTCTCTCTCTCTCTCTCTCTCTCTCTCTCTCTCTCTCCCTCTCCCTCTCCCTCTCCCTCTCCCTCTCCCTCTCCCTCTCTCTCTCTCTCTCTCTCTCTCTCTCTCTCTCTCTCCTCCCACTGTCTCAGAAAGCACTGTTCATGTAGTTTCCACTGAGGGCACTCATCATCATATGTTGCCAACCCACATGGCATTTTTCTGAGCCGATGAGTCCAGACCCTTGCCGTTGCGAATGACTCAACTTCACCCGGCGTAATTATATACAATTCTGTAAATGAACATAATAGTCTACCATAGAGGATTGCCGACCACGAAACTCAACAACAGCCCACAAGAACCGAGGCTCTCCCGACCAGCTAACTTCCCACAACAGATCTTCACAGACAGGCTCCTCGACCCCACATTCGCCCACACGAGTGACTATCCATCCACCAGACTTCCCACAATACAGAGGCTCCCCGACCACCAGCTTCCCACAATACAGAGGCTCCCCAGCTTTCCACAAAGACCATACCACAGAGGCTCTCAAGTTATCAACTTCCCCACAATCGCCCCCACCACAGAGGCTCTTCCCACATTCGCTTCCCGACTTCCATCTTCCCACAAATGCCCACAGAGGCTCCCCATCCACCAAACTTCCCCTCAATCGCCCCCGAAGCAATAACTTCCTACAAAAGCCCACACCATAAAGGCTTCCCCATCATCAAAACGTCCCACCATCTCCCACAGGTTCTCCGCCCACCAAACTTCCCACAACAGCCCACATCACAGAGATCCCACAGAGGCTTCCCCATCATCAAAACTTCCCACAATCGCCCACACCACAGAGGTCCCACAGAGGCTCTTCCATCATTAAAGCTTCCCACAGTCGCCTACAAAATACAGGTTCTCCGACCAGCGAACTTCCTAGCACCGTCCTCCGCACCATCCCCGCAACAGCATGGCGTGTTACTGCCAACTTGTCTCTGTGCTGCACCCAGGCCACGACCCGCGACTCGTTCCTAGAAACCGGTGACCGTCGTCGTGGTCGTGGGTCGCCTGTCGCTTTTTTTCCCCCTTCTCTCTCTTCTTTCTTTCTTTCTCCTTCTCTCTCTTTCTCTTTGACCTTTTTTATATCTCTCTCTTTCTCTCTCTTCTCTCTTTCTTTCTATCTCTTACTCCCTTACTTCTCTCTCTCTCTCTCTCTCTCTCTCTCTCTCTCTCTCTCTCTCTCTCTCTCTCTCTCTCTCTCTCTCTCTCTTACTATCACACACTGTATAAGACAAATAAGAGGAGTAGGGATAGCTGGAGTGCCACTTTGATCTAAGCAAAAGTGGCATGCTACTGTCTTGCTGTCGCCAGTGCCTTGTCCTTCGAGTGTCAGCTCTTTCCTTCCGGCATCCCAAAGGTTCTGACGGAAGGCGTACTCTCCAAAAATCTCAGGTGGCGGAGGGTGAACTCTCCTAAATCTAAGATGACCTAATCTAAACGCTTCAGGAACCTAGTTCAGAGACCACGTGCGATTTCATGAGCAGAAACAAGCCTGGAAGGATTCGAAACCCAATCCTATAATGGATTTCCAGCTGAATTTTGGCCTGTGTGTTTTTTTTTTTTTTTCTCCTCTTCTCTGTAGAAATCGATTTTCTCGATTTATTTTCTTCTTCTTCTTCTTCCCCTTCAGCCGTTCCACACCTGCTGCATTCTGTACGTCTTGAGATCAAAGGGCACTTCCCTCTCCTTTTGCTCCTTCCTTAATTAACGCGTCCCCCCCTCCATCCCCCCACCTGCCCCTTCCCGACCACATCCTGGCTTCAGTCAACTCTTTCTTGACAATCATGTTTCCTACCTTGAACTTATTCTTCTCTCAACCCCGCCTTTATCTTCGCCTCCGAGCCTCACCCACACCCAGCATCATCATCATCATCACCATCTCTTCTCGCAGCTCTTGTCTCCTCTCGTTCTCTTCAGCATCCAACCGTGACCAGAATCATTTCACGAGAAAGATATGGCGTAGTTTATTTCCAAGAATATTTTCCTGGGTGCTTGAGATTTCTGTCCAAGGGGAGTACCTCGAGTTTTCTTTTAACTCTTCTGAATCCTTTCCCTCACGCGGCCATCTAGCCATGTGCATTTTACCCAAAGCTAAGTGCAACTCGAGATGCTTGTTCAATAAATGATGTGAATAAAAATGAATAAAAACGATTCATTTCGCAATGCAAATTACGTGATTATG
>NC_061843.1:9406946-9409446 GCF_019202785.1 Penaeus chinensis | reverse complement strand
TAGAAAGAACGTAAACGAAAGTAATATTATTAAGCTATCATAATGGAATAACGGTCTGAGTACGGAATAAGTTTTTATATATTTTTAAAACAATTTGATGTTTTACTTAATGATGTCATTACAATTAATAAGTAAATACTCGACATCCTTTCCACAACGCAAACAACATTAATGTTAAATGTTTAAAAGTTTATTTCCCAAATTATAATATTTTTTCAGTTTTATTCACTGCTTATTAAATATTATATAAAGATTATTGAGATTATGCATGCATACACTCATTATACACACACACATATATATATATTTATATATATAATGTATTTATGTATGTATGTATACATCTCTCTCTCTCTCTCTCTCTCTCTCTCTCTCTCTCTCTCTCTCTCTCTCTCTCTCTCTCTCTCTCTCTCTCTCTCTCTCTCTCCCCCCTCCCCCCCCCGCCACGTACATTTATATTCATAATTCATCAGTACCTCTCATAACTCTAGTAATATAATTATACAAATTTTAAGAACATATTATGAATATTAATTTTAATGTAGGATCATTAGTATCAATTAAAAATAGTTTCGCAAATCAATAAATGAAACTGACGCATTTCGATGTTATATTTTCATCAATATTACATGGTCCTGATATAACGTTGAATCATGTGTTACACCCCTGTTCCATCCGTTCCCATTAATGCTTTCATTACACTAGATTTTCTTCTGGTCTCCTAGAGAACGCTATGAAATCATATCTATGAGCCCGAATGCTACGCCCTCTTCCATATATGTGTTCTCATACATATCGATTTTTTTTTGTCTCATGTGATAGGCCTTCTGTCCTAAGAGTAAACAGTATTTGAACGAGTTTAATTACTCTATTTGTACATATCTTTGCTTGGGAGTAGTGGAAATCACCTCTGTAGCTTCCATGTATATGCTATGTTCTCGTTTACATATTCTCACAAAAGTTTGTTTTGTTCTGCATATTATCTCTGTCTCAGTAAATATCGTTTATTCATTACACACACACACACACAATGGTGCCAGTGAACTTAGCTGACTGATATAAATTCCCTGAAATTCACATTTCGAAAAAGATGTAGGTAAATATACTGAATCGTTATAAAGTTATATGGTGAAAAAAATAAATTCAAGCACACTTACTTAATTGTTAATATTTGTCAAGAATAATGAGAGAATTAAGATGGATATGTAAACAAATGACTGCCGTAAATACAATGCAACTTATTAATAAGATTTTTAGTAATCATATGAAAAATAATAGATAGACAGACAGGCAGAGAGAGAGAGAGCCAACACAAGAACATAAATCTTACGATTACCTTATGTGTGTGTGTGTGTGTGTGTGTGTGTGTGTGTGTGTGTGTGTGTGTGTGTGTGTGTGTGTGTGTGTGTGTGTGTGTGTGTGTGTGTGAGTGTGGCTGCTGAATTTCACTACACTGCGTGATTATTTCAATAACCATAATATATCAAGTAAATTCAGTAGTTTTAAATAAATATCGGATTATCAGTTACTACTCATATGTAATTTCTTGTGAGTTCGCAATTAAATCCATGCCAAGTGCAAGAATTCAAGCGACTGTCATCCATGCAAGCCACTTAATATTCCTGTTATTTGTTTTCCGGTTTTATGTACATTTGATAGCATAGAAGTATGTGGTTACTCTTATAATCTTATACAACTTTCTCTGTAAGATCTTTTTAACATGCTCCTTAAATAGCCAATTGAAACGAAAGTAATTAGAAACACGCTTGGATGGCCAGAGCTTGAAACTGCTTGAAAAAAAAGATTAATTGAACTACTCCAAGGTTTCGAAGGAATGTGTAGATAAGGCCGATACAGATAAAGTGCGGTGCAGATTATTGTGATTATCATTGTTGTTATTATTATTATTATTATCATTATTATTATTATTATTATTATTATTATTATTATTATTATTATTATTATTATTATTATTATTATTATTATTATTATTATTATTATCATTATCATTATTATTATCAATATATATATATATATATATATATATATATATATATATATATATATATATATATATTTAGCATTACAATTGACCACCAATTTCCTATTATATCATGACCGGTAAAACACACATTGATTTATTTTCACCCACATTGTTGGCCTAAAGACCACAGTCAGTTCTGTCACACCATGGTGCAATTCAGTCATTTCTCCATGGTGCAATTCAGTCAATTCTCGCGTCAGAACTGAGGAGCGAGTTTGCCACTACAGGTTGTTAGTGTGTCAGTGCTAGTGTTCTGTTATGCTGTTGTCATTGATTTCAGTGCTATTGCTTATTCTTATTCTTACTTCTATTAGTATTAGTGTCATTAAGTTCTACACAATCAGTTTATTTCTTGTGTTATTATAGCAGGTGTGTTACAGTTTATATGTAGCTTGTATGTCGCGGTTCTAATGGTTGTATAATTATTGTTGATTGTTATGATAACAACAGTGGATT
>NC_061843.1:9396946-9401946 GCF_019202785.1 Penaeus chinensis | reverse complement strand
TAGTGCTATGGATATCGATGGTGTTATTTTTATTATAAACATTATAATTATTATAATGTTTTTTAATATTAGTAACAGCAAAATAAGATCATATAAAATATTTCGTAAATCAAAGAAAAGGGTGAACGGGCGAGACGGGCAGTACTCCTAACTGGCTCATTGGTGACTTAGTACAAGTATAGCCATCTATGTGTAAAAACAATCAAACAAGTACTAACAGTGGGCAAAGCACGTGTCTACCCGTCGTATCCGTCGGCAAGGGGTTAAGGATGCAGTGTCGTATTATTTGACGAGGACATGTTGCATCAGGGTAATAATGAGTTATTTCTGTCACCTCAGGTTCCGACGAAAATTAAGGAGTTGTATTTTTTGAATCTATAGATTTAACCCTTTAAAAATTTGGGATTAAACCTTATACCTCTTCTTCATTTGTTACAATCAACTCTACAAAACATAGGAAAGAATGGCATGTACAGCATTATTGATGACACACAAGTGGACATAACCAGTGGCAGATTTGGGGGGGGGGGGGGTAACTGGGGGCAGAGGCCACTTACAGTTAGATAAACAGATTTTTAATATGTATGGTCTGGCATTTACATATACAGCTGGAGAAATCCATTTATTAGAATCCCTTATATGACTGAAGAAAGTTATTGATTTTTTTGTTTATTTATTTAAGAACCTTAATACAATCTCGAAGTAGATTTATAATGTTTTTTACAGTTTCCAGTATAGGAGAAAAATAATAGGAGGGAGACATTCACAAGAAAATAACTGGGGGAAAATAAAAAATAGACTCCATAAAATCAGTCATAAAAACTTTGTCGTAAAGGGACAAATCCTGCTTTTGTATCAACGTTAACCTGAAATCCTGACTTGGTTCTCTCCATTTGATTCTTCAAAAATAATAATTGAATTAAAAAATAATGCAAAATATATTAGCTAGGAGGGAACCCTTCCTATAAGATTGATAAAAAATAAACAAAATTTAATGAATTCCAAAATCAAATGTAGTTGAAGATAAATTGTCATAAAATTGATAGTTCAACAAAGTCTCTTATCTTTGCTGCAAATGAAGATAAAAAGATTATATAATATATAAATAACAAAAGTGAATCCTGGATACTATTAGTGAAATATTGTCTCTATGAGTTACTCATATGAATTATAAATTGACCTGTCTATTGATTTATGGTTATAAAAGGAACTGGTTCAATCTCAGTTTTGACATTTTTTAGCATAACTTGAAATTAAGAGAGAGAGAGAGAGAGAGAGAGAGAGTAGAGAGAGAGAGAGAGAGGAGAGAGAGAGAGAGAGAGAGAGAGAGAGAGAGAGAGAGTAGAGAGAGAGAGAGAGAGAAGAGAGATAAGAGATACAGAAGATAAGAGAGAAGAGAGAGAGAGAGAGAGAGAGAGAGAGAGAGAGAGATAGAACAAAAAAATAAAAAAAAATTAAAAAATACAAAACAAATAAAATAAAAATTTAAATAAAATAAAATAAAAAAAATAAAATACAAAAAAAAAAAAGGGTAATAAAAATAAAATAAAATAAAATAAAAAAAATAAAATAAAAATAAATAAGTTTGTTTTGGGGTGGTGGTGGAAAGGATAAAATAAAATAAAAAAAATAAAAAAAATACAAACAAATAAGGTTTGGGGTAAAGTAAAAAAATAAAATAAATAAAATACAAAACGTAAAAATTTCCGTACAAATAAATACAAATAAATACAAATCAAATCAGCAAATAAATCAAATAAAAATTTACAAATACAAAACATACAAATACAAATACATACAAATACAAAATACAAATACAAATACATAAAAAATACAAATACAAATACAAATACAAATACAAAACTACAAATAAAATACAAGTAGAATACAAAACAAAAAGAATCAAATACAATCAAACAAACCCAAACAATCAATCAATCCAAAACAAAATCAAAACAAAACAAAACAAAACAAAACAAAACAAAACAAAACAAAACAAAACAGACAATCAAACAAACAAGTAAAAGGGAAAAAAAGTAAAAGGGTAAAAGGGTAAAGTACAAGAAAGCAAGTACTACAATACGAAAACAAATACAAATACAAAGAAAAAAAAAGGGGTACAAGTACAAGTACAAATACAATAAAATTTACGTACAAAACAAATACAAATACAAATACAAATCAAATACAAATACATACAAATCCCCAATAAAAAAGTAGAATACAAGACAAGTAGGCAGGTCAAGTCAAAACCCCCAAAACGAATCAAGAACAAGAACAAAACCCAAACAAAACAAAACAAAACAAAACAAAACAAAACAAACAAACAAGAACAAACAAACAAACATTTCAAATAAAATTTTTTTTTTTTAAATCCCCGGTTTCGAAATCGAAACCATACCATCAAGGAAAAAAAATTTGTTGCATGTGGAAATAGGCAGATAAAGTTGCTAAGGAAATAGGTAACTGGACTGGGTAAGAAGTATGGAGATGAACTATTTTTTACAATCTTTTTCATCTTTTCACAGGCTATGTATGTGTACTGTAGAATGGGTCTTGGACAAACGGGCACCCTTCTGGCCTGCTACCTGGTAAAATATCAACAGCAGCCTCCTGCCAAGGCAATCGCAATGGTTCGAGAAATGCGTCCGGGCAGTGTAAAGGACGCGGAGCAGGAAATGGCTGTTCACACATTTTGGAACTTCTTGAATTGTGTATGATTTTTTTTTTTCTATTTGATAAAGATATATAAAGATTTATAAGAAGGAAGTGAGGTTTTTAAATTATCTTTAATTGGGTTTGTAGCTTCTATGTACTATTATTTTAGTTATCTCAATAACACTTAATATAATCTTAATAGAGGTGATCTGTATTAGAGAGTTGTATATTAATAATAAAAGATATTAGCAGATATATAAAATATTTTTATAGCCATAGAAACTTGTACTTATGATTGATAAAAGATCATTTTAGTCTTGGAAATCTGAGAGGAAAAATATATAAATATAGAATGAATATCTTCACATTATAAGAAATATATATGACTGGTCTTAACTATATCTTCATCAGAAATACTTGGCATACTTATAGTCTAAACAGAGAGCATTTCTTATGCAGTGATGATATTCTTTCTCACTCACATCTTTTTTTACATGTGTCACAAGTTCAATCTGAAAGGCTGGCCATTTTCCCATACCTTTCAGTTTTCAGCAGTCATCTATGAAAATACAAATTTAGAATTTGTTTCTAGATATTTTTGATAATTCCTCTGTTTTATATTTAATTGGATATCGTAAAAAAAAAGTCAAAGTAATTAAAACCAAGTTTATAATTTATATAAGGTAACCTTGACTATCTGTCCAGTGAATGGAGCTAATGGATTTTGAAGGGTATGATAAAAATTGTAATCATTCATAAAGAACAAAATTCTTAAGTCAAGACCTCTATTATAGTTTTTTTTTTTGTAGAGGAATAAAGAATAATTCCCTATAAAATCAAGCATTTTTTTCAGGATGTGTAAACTTAAAAGAAACATTTTATATAATATTATTCTAGTCTTGCCTTTGGAAATCATGAAATGAAAGGGAAATTTAGGCCTTCAGAAAATCACTCAAACATTTATTCAAAATAGGGAAATATTTAAGAAATAATAATAGTTATGATAAGATAAACAGAGTCATTGTTACTATAGATTAATTCTGCAATACCATGTCTAGGAACTTAATGTTCACAGCATCTAATGTAATATTTTCCATATGAGTTTTACTGTATATCATAACATTCAATATACCTGCTATGATAATCTACATGGAAGAAATGCACTTTGCTACATAACTTAAAAATATCAGCACCAATATTTTGTTAAGGTCAATGAAGAACATCTTGGGGCATCTAAGGTTCTCTTATTTGTTGATTACTAAAAGTAATACATACATCACCTGAACTATTATTTTTGCATTCATCTCTGTCCTCTAGATAGTCTCACTGTCTTTTCCAAACCTTGATGTGACTTGTGGAGATTCTTGAGAACAACTTGACCTAACTTTCTGGATATGGTGATTCACAACATCATAATTGACATTCCATTTACATTGCTAATTGTTTCTCTAATATACATGGATCGATACAGGAGATTGATTTTTATAGTCTGACAAGCCCTCCAATTTAAGCTTTTTACACTCTTTAACATCAGTAAAGTCTACGTTTACAGTGTAGCAGGCATGAGTCACAACCTGCACAACTCAGCTCCACATACTTCCCAGGTTGGGTCCATACACAGTCTTGTCCTTGCTCTCTCACTGGAAGGCGCTAATTGTGACTCACTGCTGAGACCTAAAATTGTTGACACAGACACCTCTTGGCTCTCTGATTAGACAGCAGACTCCCCTCATTCCCTGTTTACTTACACAGTTTCTGTGTATTTAAGTTGCGGGATCCAGAACCAAGATCATCAACCTATGGTCCTCCAGCTGCACCTCAACCTAGCAGCAGTAACACAGGACTGCCAAGTCCTTTACCAACTGGGGAGCCTTTCTGGCTCCCCCATAGACCTCCACATCACCTACAGAAACCAGCCATGACAGTGGGAACTCACACCCACTCAATTCACTCCACAAAGATATATAAACCAGTTCAAGTAGTAGATACTACCCATCTACTACAACAGTATCAGAAATATCCTGTCGTTTGAACTATTTTTTTCCAGGGCATCAACAATGTGCAATTATATTGAACATCACGAGAATACTTTTGAAGTCTTAGGAGAAATCTCTGTAACCTGGGGAGAGCGACAAAGATGGGCATTTTGAAAATTCTTTATAGTGGTTTATGATTTGATTCAACAGATATTAGATTTTCCATACAAATAAGAATTATTACTTATTTCCTCAAAAGCAGTAGCTAACCACTCTTTCATTATTGTATTATTTTGTGAAGGATGTTAAAGCACAAGCCATAGGTTTATCAGTACAAAAGTTAGATACAAAGGACAAAATCCAATG
>NC_061843.1:9367071-9372071 GCF_019202785.1 Penaeus chinensis | reverse complement strand
AACCGAGGTTCGTCACTCCCCCTGCACCCTTCCCTTCAACACTAAGGGTAAAGGCATCCAAACTTGCATTTAGGATTGGGGCTCAAATTGTTCATTCATTCACTCAACGATGGGTCGAATATTCCGAAAGCGAATCTCGATTTTTTTCTATTTTTCTCATATTTGGATAATCTTAAATACGATTCTTGGTTTGGTTTTTCACATACTACTTTCTTTTACTTCTTTAAAGCTGCTTGTTATGTGTAAATTCACGCATATACCCTAAGGTGGTAATTATGGTAAATATTCAGAATACCTTCGCATGTCCGACCACATTATTGGTATCGATGGATTCCTCTCACTCTCTGCTACCAAAATATATAAAAATTACGCATCGAACCCCCTTCCCCCTCCCCCCAATGCCTATAATCTCGGCCCCGATAGCAGGGGAGGGCATGAATGGTACCAGGGAAATTGCGGAACAAAATTATTATGCCGCAGAACCCCCTCGAGCCCCCACATTCTTGGCCCCGACAGAGGGAGGGATGAAAGGCGCAAGGGAAACTGCGGGCTAAACTAACAATAATATAATAACAGAGTGAAGATAATACCTCACTATGCCGCTGAATGCAGGGGGCCGTTCTCCCTGCGACCCCCCCTTGGAAGCTGCCGCCCCACAAAGGTAGTCACGGAAGATAGAGCGTAAGACCAACGTGAGGGGCGAACACGGGAATCTATAACCTAGCAATTATAAGGTACTAACCTGATTGACAGATGCCGCTGAGCTGGAAGGGGGGATTCTCTCAAGCTCTATCCTACCGCACATGCGTGATGGATTCTTTGTCTCCCAGGGTCGCATTGTACATTGCAGGGACTTATTCATTTTGTATTAATGTTATAGTTACGTATTTACTGTATTCTATTCATATTTTACCCCGGACCAAGATTGTCGCTGGTTGGGGGGGGGGGGGGGGTCCGCAGTATAATTCCTATACATTTGTGTACTGGTGAGATTAATCCATTGATACCAAAATCGTCACGATTTGAAGAAACACCACTTAATCTCTGTACATTGCTGTTACAATGGCGTATTTTGTGCCTATTATTCATGTTTTCCCCACAATTTCGAGGAATGTTGGGGGTTGGGGTGGGGGGGATAATTCTTATAGATATGTACTAATTGGTTAAAGGAATCCATTCGTACCAGAATCGATCAGTTATTAAAGGTATTCTAAACAATTGCCATTGTTAATATCAACAATTGTTTTTTTCATTTCCTTTTCTAATCTCTTACTCTCTCCCTCTCTCTCGCTCGCTCGCTGTCCTTCCCTCCCTCTCTTCCTTCTTCTCCCTCTCCCTCTCCCTTTCCCACTCTTTCTCCATCTCCTTTATCCTCTTTTTCTTTCTCCCCCCTTCTCTCTCTCTCTCTCTCTCTCTCTCTCTCTCTCTCTCTCTCTCTCTCTCTCTCTCTCTCTCTCTCTCTCTCTCTCTCTCTCCCTCCCTCCCTCTCTCTCTCTTTTTCTCTCTCTCTTTCTCTCTCTCTCTCTATATATATATATATGTGTGTGTGTGTGTGTGTGTGTGTGTGTGTGTGTGTGTGTGTGTGTGTGTGTGTGTGTGTGTGTGCGTGTGTGTACATATATCAAACAAGAAAATCTCATCCTGAGCATTGCTCGTCTTTCAACATTGATCACAAAAGCGAATTCGGAACGGCGCCTGGACAGCATCCTGGACCAAATATAACCCTATGACTTAATAAAGCAGATGTGTTATTCTAAGGACCAGGTCGCGGACGCTATGTCGGTTCAGCATCAATGAAACATCACGCTGGATTCATTGTTTTTTATAATGAAAGGGTGTTATTTTTGTACATTTCGATATTTTGTTTTTGTTTTGTTGATTCAGTTTTGTTGTGGCTTAGTTATTGTTTTTTTTTTTTATCGTATCCATTCGTTCGTATGATTGTTTTGAATTGAATTGACGTATGTATTACTGAAATATATATACTTATATTGTAATTATCATATCCATTTGTCTCCTGTTACTAACCTACATATTTGCATTTATATGTATTTAATGACGTATTTACTCATCTAGCTATCTGTTTGATGTATATTAATGAGATTTCTCGAAATCGACGTTTCCTACCAAATCGCGAATTCAGATAATTCAGACAATCAATTTAAACAAACAAATACAAGCATAGGGGAGATCGATGCGCCTTTGTTTCAGGTATCGGGGTTACTAAACGGGAGATGACGTCATGAGAAGATACGAGCTTATATCCATTTTTTTTTCTTTTTACTATATAATGATGATGCATTGCGATGACGCTAATGCTGAGGTTGATAGTGATCATTAAAATAATTTTAATCACTAACATGATTATTGACGCCACTATTTTGCTGATGCATTATTATATTTAGCATTATCATCATTATTGCTGTTGTTGTTACTGTCACTAATACTTCGCTTTTAAGGGCTATGGTAATTCTTTACAGTAAGTCCCCCAACTCCACGTCACAAACTTTATTCAACAGTCTAAGTTGCCGTGACTGGGCGTGCCTCTCGCTTACTCCCCAGTCACGACAAGATGAAGCTGAAATTGGGGAGCACAGACTGTGGGTGTGAGCGTCCTTCCCACGATATTTTCCCTTTATTTCTAGCGTTACCGTTCGTTTCGCCAGATTGTTTCTCGTACCGAATACTACAACTCTATGTCCTCTACAAGACTATCATCATTAATTTGTTCTAGATTAGTGTGTCCGTACCGTACAGATTCATTAACCGGGGTCATAATGTTTATTGTTATGGTTATCGAAATCAACACAACTGGATGATTGTTATTATTTTCATTATTTCAATATAAAACAATATCAACGTATTCAATGATATCAATAGTAATGGGGCCGGTAACAATATTGATACTAATAATGATAATAAGGATAACTATAATTATATGAACTACTATTATCACTATCAGTGTCATTATCGACATTATGATCATCATTCTTTTCATTATCATAATCATTATCATCACTATCATTATTAATATCATTGATATTATCATTATCACACCACTGTCATAATCATCACTATCATCACTGTATTCACCATTATCATTATCACCATCACCATCATCCTCATTCCCATAACCACCGCCGTCGTGAAATCTTCATTCCAACATCCTCCTCTTAATTCCCGTCTTTAAGGCCCATAAAGTACCTCATACTGAAGCAAGATATTCTATCCCTTACTTTGACTGGATATTTGCCAGGCGGTGTACAGGGCAGTCCCCCGCCGGTGTCTGGGTACGAGGCAAGGGGAGGGGAGTATTTTCTGAAAGTGGTGGGGGTGAGGGAGAGAGTGGGGGAGGAGGAGGAGGAGGGGAGGAGGAGGGAGGAGGAGGGAGAAAGGGGGAGTGAGAGGGAGGAGGAGGGGAGGAGGAGGGAGGAGGAGGGAGAAAAGGGAAGTGAGAGGGAGAGGGACTTGGGAAGGAGGGAGAGAGGGGTGAGAGGGAGGGAGAGAGTGGGGGAGGAGGAGGAGGGGAGGAGGAGGGAGGAGGAGAAAGAAAGGGGGAGTTAGAGGGAGAGGGACTTGGGGAGGAGGGAGGAGGATGGAGAAAGGGGGAATGAGAGGGAGAGGGACTTGGGGAGGAGGGAGAGAGGCGTGAGAGGGAGGGAGATAGTGGGGGAGGAGGGAGAGAGGGGGAGAGGGAGGGTATCAGCGTACGAGGGAAGAGATAGAGTGAGTATTTTCTGAAGGTGGTAGGGGTGCGGGAGAGAGTGGGGGAGTGAGGATGAAGGGTGAAGGGAGGAGGAGGGAGGAGTGAGAGGGGGAAGGGGGAGGAGTAAGGGGTTTAGAGGAAAAGGAGGGGTGTCAGGGTACGAGACAAGGGGAGGGGAGTTCTTTCTGAAGGTGGTGGGGGTGAGGGAGAGAGTGGGGAGGGAGGGAGAGAGGGGGAGTAAGAGGGAGAGAGGGAGGGAGAGTGAGAAGGAGGGAGGGTGAGAGGGAAGGGGTAGTGGATTGAGAGGGAGAGAGGGAGGGTGTCAGGGTACGAGGCAAGGGCAAGGGGGGGGGGGGGGTAAGGGAGAGAGGGGAAGTGAGATGCAGGAGGGATAAAAGGGAATGGGTTGAAAGGGAGGGGGTGGAAGGAGGAGGGAAGAAGGAAGAGGGAAAAGGGAAAGAAGAACGAGGAAGGAGGGAGTAGGAGCAGGGAAAGGAAGAAGGAGAAAGGGAGGAGAGAAAGGGAGGAGGGAGGAGGGAGGAGATGGAGGTGGAGTGAGTAGAGAAAGGGAGGAGGGGGAGATGGAGGGAGGAGAGAAAGGGAGGAGGTAGGAAGTTAATAGAAAAAAGGAAGGGTGAGAGTAAATATTGTGATAGGGCGTGTAGGATGGGAGGGGATGGGACTGGAAAGGGAATGGGGGTGGAGGAGAGACGCAGAGAAAAGGAGTGAGGAGGAGATGGAGAGAGGAAGGGGTGAGAAGGGGATAAAGAGAAAGGAAGATGAGATGGAAGGTAAAGACGAAAAGGAGAGAGAAGCAAGAAGAGGGGAGAGAAGAGGAAAAGGGGGAAATAGTTAGAGGGAACGGCTCATGGCTCATAAAACTTTCTTCATGCTCTCTCTCTCTCTCTCTCTCTCTCTCTCTCTCTCTCTCTCTCTCTCTCTCTCTCTCTCTCTCTCTCTCTCTCTCTCTCTCTCTCTCTCCCTCCCTCCCTCCCTCCCTACCTACCTACCTACCCTTCCCTCTCCCTCTCTCTCCCTCCCTACCTATCCTTCCCTCTCCCTCTCTCTCCCTCTCCTCCTCTCCTTCCCACCCTCCCTTCCTCCTTCCCTCTCTCCCTCCCTCCCCCTCTCTCCCTCTCCCTCCCCCTCTCTCCCTCCCTCCCCCTCTCTCCCTCCCTCCCACTCTCTCCCTCCCTCCCCCTCTCCCCCTCTCTCCCCCTCTCTTCCTCTCGTCTTTCCTCTCCCTCCCTCCCTCTTTCCCACCTTCCTTCCATCTCTCCCTCCCTCCCTCCCT
>NC_061843.1:9347071-9359571 GCF_019202785.1 Penaeus chinensis | reverse complement strand
GCACACACACAAACAAAATACACACACACACAAAAATAGACGCAAACCAAATACACACACACACACACACACCTCCCCCCTCCACCCCCCCCCCCCCCAAACCCCAACCGCTCCTCATAATCAGAACCGTTTCCAACAAGCCTTAAAAAAAAAAAAAAAAAAAAAAAATCCTGGGAGGGAAATATACGAGACAAGTGAAATCCTTCGAGGATATCATGGCAAGCTTCCCACCCGTAATAAAGCTAATATCCCGAAGGAGGCGTTGAAGTAGACGCTGACGAAGAGACACGGCCTCTTGGCGTAATCTTGGCCACTCGTCCGCTCAGTGGGGGGAAGGGGGGGGGGGGTCAGGCAGCGACAGACGGGCGGGGTAATTTTACATGTTATTCTTGACCTTTTGTCGTTGTTGTTATTGTGGTTGTTTGTCACTCTCCTGTTTTAATTTGTTTGTTTCTTATCTTTCAATTTTTTTTTTTATGTTTTTCGTCTTGTTTATCTCCTTTTCTTGTCCTTTTCCCTTCTCTTCATCTTTCTCATTTCTTTTTCCCTCTCTTATTTCTTCCCCTTCCTTCCCTTCCCTTCTTCTCCCTCTTTCCTCTCATCCTTTGCTCGCTTTTCCTTCTCCACCCCTTTTCCATCTCCCCTATTCCTTCCCCCTATCGTCTCTCCATCTTGCTCCTTTATCTTCACCTTCCCCCCCGCCCCCCAATTCCGCCTCCCTTCTAGACCCTCGTTCTCTCTCTCTCTCTCTCTCTCTCTCTCTCTCTTTCTCTCTCTCTCTCTCTCTTTTCTTGCCGTCCCTCCTTCCCTTCCTTCCTTCCGCCCCTCATCTTTTTCTCCCTCCCTTCCTCCCTCCTTCCTTCTCTTCCTCTCTCCCCTTTTCCTTATTCCCTTCCTCCTTCCCTCTCACCCCTCGCCCATTCTTCCTCTCTCCTTTCATCCTTCCAAAATTACAGACAAACGACTCCATTTATCCGAAAGTGACTTACACGCATCTGGACAATTAGCACGGATGAAAGGAGTTAATTTTATCCACTAGAGAGTCCCACTTGCAGCATTTAACTTGAGATATAACATCCTTTACTGGATTAAGAGTCGCAGGTAAATTGAATGTTTATTCCAACTTGCGTCTTACTCAAGGTATGGTGCGGACGCAAGCACACTCGCGCACTATCTATCTATCTGTCTACCTATCTAGCTATCTGTCTTCCTATATGTCTAGCTTCTTTACATCTATTTGTTTGTCTGTCTACCTATGTTACTATCTCCCTATCTGTTTGTGTGTCTACCTATGTTACTATCTCCCTATCTGTTTGTCTGCCTACCTGTGTTACTATTTCCCTATTTGTCTACATATCTGTCTATTTTTTTTACCTATCTACCTCTTTACAGAGGAAGAAAAAGGGAGAAACGGAGGGAGATGGACAGGGGGCTAACCCGCAACAGAGAAAGACATTTTCCTCTCACTATGTCACGAGCTTAGCGACATCAACTTAATTAAGCTAATTGGTCCCTTTCTCTCCTGGCCCTCTGATGACTCCTTTCCAATCCCCCCCCTCCCCCCACACACCAGGTCTCAGCTACCCCCTTCTCCCTCTCGCCCCTTCCCTGCTCTTTTCTTTTCCCATTTCTCTTCTTTCTTCTCTTCTCTCCTCTTTCCTTACTTCTCATTTCTCTTTCTCCTGCCCTTTTTTTTTTCTTCGTCTCCTCCTTTTCCCTCCATCTCCCCTTTCCCTTCCTCCACTTCATTCCTTTCCCTCTTCCCTTTCATTTCTCCTCCATTCGCCTTTCCTCCTTCCCTCATTCCTCACCTCCTTCATTTCTTTTCCATTTGTCCTTCCTCCTTCCTTCATTCCTCGCCTTCTTCCTCTTCCCTTTCCTCCTCCTCTTCCTTCCCACCATTTCTCGCTCTCTTGTCCTCTCCCCCTTCTTCTTCCCTTCTCTGGTTTACTTCCTTATTCTCCTCCTCCCATTACACTTCCCTTCTCTCATATTTCTCTTTTCCTTTCTTTATCAGTATCATCTACCTATCACCCCCCTTCTTCGCCCCTTTCCTTCCCTCGCTCATTCCCTTTCATTGTTGTTATCTCCAATCCCCCTCATCATTCTCGCTTTCTTTCCTCATTAAAACTTTCTTCTGCTTCACGCCATTTTTTTGTATATGATTTTCCCTTCTTTTCTCTCTCTTTCCTCCTCTTCCTTCTCCTCTATCTCTTTCGAGTTACCCTTCTTCTCCTCCTCTATATCTTTCAAGCTCCTCCATTTACCTCTTTTTAGTTCCCTCTTTCATCTCCCTTATATCTTCTAAGTTTCCCTTCCCTCCCTTATTTCTTTCATGTACCTCCCTTTTCATCCTTTACTTCTTTCAAGTTCCCCTTTCCCCTTCCTCATCTCTTTAAAGTTCTTCTTTCCTCTGCCTCTTACAAGTTTCCCTTCTTTCCCATATCTCCCTGATCCCTCCCTTTCTGCTCGCCTCTCTCTTCCCGGTACGTGAATCTTCCAAGAAGGCTGATCTCTTTGTTAGTTAATTTTCGAGGCTGAATAGATGTAGGTTCGGGGTCTTGGGTCTGGGACGTATAGTGTGTGATGTATGTACACAGATACACATTTACACTTAGGCTTACACATCTCCCCCCACACACACACACACCTATAACCCCTCCCACCCCCAACACACACCTTTATCACACGTGTGTCACTAATACGTAGGTCTACAGAAACAGAAAACGCGTACATAGGCGATTCGAAGGGAGAACCATTCTATATCATAAAGTCCCATTGCTCAAAGGATCTCTCAAAGGCCACCGACTCTTTTTGTGCCCGAGGACGGACGCAGGGTATTAAATTATTCTTTTCTCGGGTCTCTGTGGGTCTTCTACATTATGGGATATCGGAAAGACGTATCTATATATAGCGGGTTTTGGATTCTTGGACCTCGGATTGGTTTCGAAAGATAGGTTAAGAGTTGTCGATTTTCTTTATTCCCTTTTCTATTAATGAGTGTGGTTATAGGAATATTTTGAATGTGTGGATACTGCAGTGCGCACGTGAAAGTGGTTAAATTTGTTAGGGTTAAAGGAAAAGAGGAGGAGAAAGAGAGAGAGAGAGAGAGAGAGAGAGAGAGAGAGAGAGAGAGAGAGAGAGAGAGAGAGAGAGAGAGAGAGAGAGAGAGAGAGAGAAAGGAGGGGGAGGGGAGATAGAGAGAAAAAAAACAAATTACTTACTACTGTGATCATAAATGGTCGTAGAACTATAAAAGTTAACATCAAAGGGAAAAGGGGGAGAGGAAGTTTAGTGAGAGAGTTTAGTAAAAAAAATATCTATATAAAAAGAAAAAGATAATTTAATAAACCGACGGACAAAAAAAAGGAAGAAAAGAAAGAAAAAATACATATATAAATCGATGTACAGACAAAAAAAAAAAAAAAAATAGATAAAGAAACTTAATGAACTGAATAAAATCGAAAACACGAGTCAGGCGTTCACAAAGCGTGAATTCGAACGTTACAGATCATTATTTCCAAACTCTGGTCGCCGACTCAAAGCTGAACAAAGTACATCGCGATGACTATTTGCCTAATATGAGTTGTACATTATGTGCGACAATAGATTAAAGAGGAAGTTATGGAATAAAAGGATATTGAGAAGAAAAGTAAAGAGAAGGGGAGTGAAAGATAGATAAGAGAAAAAGAGAGGAAAAGGTGAGATTATAGTCAGATAGACAGACACAGAGACAGAAACAGACACAGAGAGATATGGAAACAAGTGAGTTAAGGAGAATGGGAGAAAGAAAGATAAGTAGATAGGCAAATTGAGATAGAGATAGGTAAATAGATAGATAGAGAAAGAGAGAGAGATAGAGAAAGCGATAGATAGATATAAAGATAGAGAGAGAGGGGGGGAGGGGAAGAGAGAGAGAAGGAAAGAGAAAGAGAGAGAGAGTGAAAAAGAGACAGAGATAGAGAGGGAGAGTGAGGATGTGGGAGTGGGATAAACAGACAGACTAACAGAGTAAGAGAAAGAAAAGGAGAGAAACTTACCAATAAAGAAATAAATAGAAAAAACAAATTGAGAAATGAAGGTTGAAGCTACACGTAGAAAAAGAAAAGAGCAAGATACATGAAGGAAAAAGAAAATAAAAGGATCCATGCTGACCAGAAATATAGAAAGGGAGAAAGAGAGAGAGAGAAAAAAAGAAACGACAAAAATAACATGCCTATTTTTACCTCAAAAGCGATGACTAAGCTCAATTAATACGAATTTTCGAAGTCAGACGAGGAAACGTAAAGATTCTGTGATAAAGAAGGAGGAGGGGGGAAGACCGATTGGAAGGGGGAATTGGAACAGGAGGAGATGGGGAGGAGTGAGAGAAATGAGAGGGGAGGGAGTGAGAGAGAGGAGAGGGGAAGGAGTAAGAGAGGTGATAGAAGAGAAAGATAAAGAGATATTGAGACAGGAAAGAGAGGGAGAAAAAGAGAGAATGAGAAAGGAAGGAGAGAAAAAATAGAAAGAGAAAGAGAACCTTAAAGGAGTAAAGCGAAGATGATAAAGATGAAAAGATTGAAAAAGGAGAAAGCAGGAATGCGAGAGAAACATTTGAGAAATGAAAGTAAAAAAGAAAGGAGGAAAGATATGAGAGAGAAATAGAGAGAGGAAAATAGAAAGGAAAGGGAGTATAGGAGGGGAAAAGAATGCAGAGATGGAATAGAGAAGAAAACGAGACTGAAAAGAGAGAGAGGGAAGACAAGTGACAATGAAAACGCAGACAAAAAAGGAGGGAAAATATAATTGAAAATATACAGACTGAGAAAGAGAGTAAAAAAAAAAGAGGCTGATATGTCATTTTAGGGTTATTTTAAATGACGGGGGGGGGGGGGGCGCTGACCTTTGCAGCCAGACTAAAGAATTATTCATTTCTTCTCGATGATCTGTTTTAAATGTCAGATATCGTTTTTTTTTTTTTTTTTTTTTTTTTTTTTTTTTTTTTTTTTTTTTTTTTTTTTTTTTTTTACTTATATGTATGCATATGCATAGGTCTACATGAATATATACATCTACCTACATGCATGCATACATTCATGTATAGACACATACATATACATCCACACATTCATATATGCATGCACACTTACATGCACGCTTAGATATATGCATGTATGCAAACATGACTAGTTACATATCTTTGTATGTCTGTTTATACGTATATTTCTTTCAGTATGTGTACAAATATGACTGTGTATGTCAGTTTGTCTATTGTTTGAGCGGGCATTTTATTGCTCACGCAGGGAATCAAGAAAATAAATGTGAATAAATTAAACGCAAGGATTGAGTATGAGGAAAGAACATATTTACGAAAATCGAAGGCAAAGTTGAAAAAATAAATGGAGAATTAGACGAGACGAAACGGGCGTGTATGAAAAGGAGGGATGTAGTTTCGTAGTTTTTTTTTTTTTTTTTTTTTTTCTTTAATATACGCAATTGGTTTGTTTACAGAATAATCATTATTGTTACCACTAATCATTATCATTAGTATTATTGGAAATGAAGGAAATGAAGAATCTTGCCATCCGATAGAACGTAACATTCTAAAACACTTTTCTTCTATGGCGTTTCCTTTACAAACTAATAATAAGGGCAGTAGAGAGAATGTTAAATTCCAGGCACTCCCTGACAAGTACTCTTCCAGCGGCGAGAAAAATAGACGCGAAATCGAGGCGACGAAACAACCGGACGGAATTGTAGCGGATGACGTAAGCGAGGAAATTCAAATGAGCCAATGGGAATTGCACTTGGGCGTCACGTGACAATAGGCACTAGCACTCTTTGAGCCAATAAGATTTGTAACAGATAATCACGTGACAATAGGCACTAGCACTCTTTGAGCCAATAAGATTTGTAACAGATAATCACGTGACAATAGGCACTAGCACTCTTTGAGCCAATAAGATTTGTAACAGATAATCACGTGACAATAGGCACTAGCACTCTTTGAGCCAATAAGATTTGTAACAGATAATCACGTGACAATAGGCACTAGCACTCTTTGAGCCAATAAGATTTGTAACAGATAATCACGTGACAATAGGCACTAGCACTCTTTGGGCCAATAAGATTTGTAACAGATAATCACGTGACAATAGGCACTAGCACTCTTTGAGCCAATAAGATTTGTAACAGATAATCACGTGACAATAGAAGCTGGACCCAAGGGAAGTCGGTTGAAATGCAAATCAGCTCCGTCATGACAAGCCTTTAACATGCAAACTATCATGGCAATAACGCAAAAGAGGGGGCGGATAGCGGTCGCAATTCCCGCCAAAAGGAAGATTATGACGACTTATTGACGATTTATTGGTCCAGGTGAGAAACTATCGGCGTGAGGACCAGATATTTGTCCGGACTTTATCGGTCCGGAACATACGAGGGACTTTGCAGACCAATAACTAAATAACTGAAAGTCTTATTTCGATCATTCGCTTTTACCCTTTCATTTACCTTGATACTTGTGCTCTCCACCGCTGTCAGGGCCGATACCGTCGCTGTACTTCGTTTGCGAAGGAAATAAGTGTTAAAATTATTTAGAAACACGACGAGACCTTTCAGAAAAACAGTTTTCATCCGGAAATCGGTATTAGGCGTCATTTTCAAATTTACTAATTATCGTTATCACCACCAATAATCTATCGTCATCCTCATTGTCACTATCATTATCACCATTAGCATTATAATCACCACCATCATTGTCACTATCATTATCACCATTAGCATTATAATCACCAACATCATTATTGCCATCAACACCGTGATCATTATAATCAACACCACCATTATTATCAGGATCATTATAATCACCATCATTATCATTATAATCATAATCACTATTTATGATTATTAACACCAACAGTATTATTATTGCCATCACCACCATCATTATTATTATTATTGCCATCACCACCATCATTATTATTATTATTGTCATCATCACCATCATTATCATTAAAATCATCACCATTATTGTTACTGTCACCATCAACGTTATCCTAATCGTTTTAATCGCCACCATCATTATCATTGGTATCAGCATCATTATAATCATCCTCATCATAATCATTGTTATCATTACACTCATTATGATAATCACCCCCAACATTTTCATTATCGTTATCATCACTATCATTATCATTATTATTATCATCATCATAATTAAAACCACCCACATCATTAATAATTAACATCATTATAATCGCCCCATCATTATCATCAACCTCTCATTATCAGTATCGTTATCACCACTATCATTATCATTGCTATTATCATTATCTTAAGGTGGTCTGGGATCCCCTGTCTGCCTGTGCTGGTTTAATAAATTTGTCTATAGTACGCCCCCCTCCTTTTTTCTCGAATTGTTTTTTATTTATAGTTCAAAACCAAACGTTTTTACTTAGTTTACTAGTATGACTTTTCATGGTTTATTATTTTGAATATCATTGTTTTTGAGGTGTTCGATTCTACGTCGGTTATATTTTAGGGATTCGGGGAAAGCATTTTATGGATTCGGTTTTGCTCTTTCTTTTAATTAGTTTATATGTTCACCAGAGATAGTTTTATTTTTATGCCCTTGATGTTATTGCATGTGCTTTTTTTATTTGTGTTTTTAGATACATTAATTCATTGAAAATATTTGCTAAAAACGTACACTTTTGACGTCACCGAGTTTTGAAAACGAGAAAGAGACGGGTTGGCTGTCAGCGAGTATGATTTGTTTATTTTCAATTCTCTGTGTGATGTATATGCGGCTTTTTCGCCCTATTTGTGAGAAAAATGAACAGTGATGACGGAGATAAAAGGTCATGTATTGCGTAGGAGATGGACGTGATCGAAAGAATACGTTTTAGAAGGATTTGAATATATCGTGACTTTGGTTGGTGTTATTTTTTCAGATTTTTTGTCTTGCTTGTAACTTTTATTTGTTGTCTGGTAGTCAGAGGTATCCTTTAGTTTCTCTCTTTCTCTTTGGGAATCGGTTAATCCTTCAGCCGGGTTTGCCTTTGTTTTATTGGACTTTTAAAGCCTTCAATCAGTCTCCACTCTGGATGTCTTTTCCTTGAATTTTTTGTACTGTAGTTTTAGGCATTTAAGATGTATTCGCGTAATTTTCGCTTATATTCTAGTATGTTCTTTTTTGGCTAATCCCCTAAAAGACATTTAGATTTTCTCTGCGCTACCACAAAGGGGTTTATAGATTATTAGGAGTAAATCAGGTGCTTTGCGCTTGTATCCCTCGCCAGCATCAAGGGAGAGCAAAAGTTCGTGTACACTTTTTGACTTGATGAGCTGGGAAAGAACCCATGGGATTGAAGGAGAATACACTAGATTATTAATATGAATATTATTATTGTTATTGTTGTATTATCATCATAATTATCCTCCTCCTCATCATCATCATCATTCATTATTCATATTCGCATTTTTGGTTTTCGCTCGTATACTCGTGGTTTCGGGTTGAGGATGGAAACTGAGAAAGAAAAATAAAGGAGAAAGAAAAAAAAGAGAAAGAGATAGGGAGAGATGAAACGATATGTTATGAGCAACACATGTTTCATGATTCAGTGTCAGGCGTGCGTGGAATTATTGCTTCTACATACCACTATCACGTTTCAGAAGCAATTGCCTTCACATATTAATTAAACTTGAGAGCGCTTGTGTAATATGATTAAGGCCTGCTCAAAATTCTTATTGAAAACCTCGAGAAGAATTTAAACGGGTTTTTAAATGTTTTCTAGATGGCTGCTTATTAACGATATTTAACATGATTATGGCATTTTCCCCGCGGATGTTATTACAAAGTTATTAATATTTTAATAGAGGTAATTGCACGATATATAGGATAGGAACAAAGAGGTGAATATGCAAATCAATAGACAGCAAATCGTGTTAGTGGTAAAGGTAATGAATTTATGATGATCTTTACTAGTGAAATAGCCAATACAACACACTGTTTAATTTTGATGTACTCATTGCTGTATCCTCAAAACTCGCTTATTACCAAGTAAGGCTGCTGTACTCTGCCGTCAACTGTTATGACTCGTTACACATTAAGACCAAAAGATTTTACAATCAGAACTGCATTGTTTTTTCTCCCAGCAAGTCATTCTATTCTTATACTATCGTAAATTTTATACACTTTTATATATATATATATATATATATATATATATATATTTTTTTTTTTTTACTTCCATACCTTATGGTAAAGCATTCTTCATGCACGGATCGTACACAGATTACTCCATTTTGTTTTTAAGCTAATATTTTCATATTTCTGAAAAGCGTAAAAATTAATTTTATTTCTGTTATTAGTTATTACCATCACCACATACTTCCACTACCCTTTTCTTTTTCTCCCTCTACAGTCAACCCTGCTTCAGACAGCCTTAAACAAATTGTTCTATCACTGTTATTAACTATCATTATCATTATTTCTGTTCCCTTCTGTTCTCCCTCTACCCATCAATGTGTAATTTCACCACTGTTATTAACTATTATTATCATCATTTTCTTTTAACCCCATCATCTTATATCCACCTACAGTCGACCACGCGAAGGAATCTTTCAGATATACAACAGTCATTTAATTAATGATATTTATTATTTTTATCACCTTGATTTTTAACACCCTTTGAACTCTACATAGAGAAGGCAGTTGATTACTGTTAGTAGTAATTATCATCAATATTTACTTCTAACTTCTTTATCCTAGCAGGCAATCATTCGACAAGTCATTTTATCACGGTTATGTGCAATCGTCGTCATTATTGACCTCTAACCCACTCATCTTATGTATCCCAACCCTTAAATGTGCGCCAGACAGTCACACGAAATTAATTTTACCAATTATCAATGCCTTCCTCTGATACTTCGAAAGAAGGATATTAAACATGTATTTACTTCTAGCTTCCTTATATTATCACTCACGCGAGTCGATCGGTCTTCAAACAGATAAGGACGCCATTTTATCACTGTTATCAACATATTATCACCATTTACTTCTAATTCCATCATCCTAGGTCCCCAAAAAACCTCATGCAAGTCATTTTATCTCTGTTTTATCATCATTTACTTCTAATCCTCTTATCATTTCTTCCTGTACAGCCAACCGTGTTTCAGTCAAAGGAAGTCACCTAATCTGGTATTATCTGGCATTATCATTCTCTCACCCTATCTCCTTCAAACCTGAGATGTACGTCAGACAGTCATCCGGAAGTCAATCTTTTTCTGTTTTTATTACCATTTACTTCTTACCCCAGCTACAGTAAACTAAGCGAGGGGCTCAGATAATCATAAGGAAATCAAATTATCAATGTTATCAACTGTCATCATCACCACTTGCTTCTATCCCCCTTATCTTATCTCCCTGAACCCTCAAGTATATGTCAGTCATTATTAACTATTATCATCACCATTTACTTCTAATCCCCTTATCTTATATCACTCAACCCTCAAGCATATGTCAGACAGTCATTATTAACTATTATCATCACCATTTACTTCTATCCCCTCATATTATCTTCCACAGTCAACCGAGCGAGGGCCTCCTTCAGACAGTCATAAGGAAGTCAATATATCAATGTTATCAACTATCATCATCACCATTTACTTCTAACACCCTTATCTTATATCCCTCAACCCTCAAGTATATGTCATACAGTCATTATTAATTATTACCATTACCATTTCTAAACCTTCCTATTATCTCCCTCCGCAGTCAACCGAGCGAGGGCCTCCTTCAGACAGTCGTTCAAGATGGGTTCACTGCGTCGCGGAAGGTCCCCAGCCTCCACCTCTCCAGGGTCTCGCATGGAGCCGATCTTGGACCACCCTGCGGAGGAACCCCAGGAGGAGGACCAGGACGAGGACCAGAGCCACAGTGGGAGGTGAGGAGTGTGTTAATTGGTTGATTAATGAGTAGATAGACGAATATATTAATTGGTTTAGGGATTGATTAAGGTTGGGGGGAGGGGTAGGAGTGGGGAACGGATTATCGAGTGGGGGTAAGGGGAGGGGAGGGGTGATGCGGAGGTTGAAGGAGGGGTTGGTGGTGCGGAGTTCGCGGGAGGGTGGAACGGGAGTTGAGGTGCGTCGAAATGGGGTTTTAGCGTACGAGGAGATAAGTTTAGTGAGGTGGAGTCAGCCACAGAATGAGGTGGCGAATGGAGTGGATTAGAACGGCTTTCTGTTACAGCATATTCTTTTTAGTTTTTACCATGTTTTGTTCTCTAATAGTTACCTAACAACCGATAGAAAATTAGTTATTAACCAGTTATTTATTTAGCCAGTTATCATTTAATTCTCAATTCGACCAACTTACTTTGTCATTTACCGACCTAACAGTTCAAGAACCAATTCATTCAATTCATCATCCACTTATGCATTTTATTCCTCCTGAGGCGAAGGAGGTGAGAAGAACGGTATTTCAAGAATTTAAGGGCCCCGAATGAGAGACATTTCGCAAGCACTGACGTCAAGTGTTAAAAGGAATATGCATTTGCTTCAACTTGCACACATGACTCGATTTCAGCCTCGGTTCATCTGCACTAGTTAAATGGTCTTTATTAACGTCAGTCAGTCCAATTGTCCAAAGGTCTTGTTTTCTTTCTTTTTTTTCATTTTCTTTTTCTTCTTTTTTTCTTTTGCGCTTATCTGCTATTTTTGGGATGTATTTATGCTAAGCTTCTAATGAACGCTGGTTCTCGTTTGTAGTTTTTTTCTTTGTTTTTATTTTTCTTTCTCGTCCTTTTTGTCAAATTTCTTTGAGGAAATACTTTTACTAAAAGGAACCGATGAGATTTACGAAGATAGTTGAAGTATATGTATATATATATATATATATATATATATATATATATATGCACACACTTGCACACACACACACACACACACACACACACACACACACACACACACACACACACACACACACACACACACACACACACGCACACACACACAAAAGCTCTCTCCCTCCCTCCCTCCCTCCTTCTCCCCCCTCCCCCCTACCCCTCCCTCTCTTCCTCTCTCCCACTCGTCGTCTCTGTCCTCCTCTCTCTCTCTCTCTCTCTCTCTCTCTCTCTCTCTCTCTCTCCCTCTGCCCTCCTCTCTCTCTCTCTCTTTTTCCACCCCTCCTACTCTCGAAAACTTGCTCATTCCCTTGCAAATCTCTGCCGGAGAAACAGGATTGGATTTGACTGGGGGGGAAAAAATGACTAATCCCCCCCCCCCCCCCCACGCGCACTACGACAGCTGGGGAAATCTACATTAGTTCTCGAGCGGAGGAGCCGGGGATCTTCCGGGATTCAGGAGGACGATTGGGAGGAAGTCTGAGAAAGTTCGCTGTGGTGAGGAAGAGGAGGATAAAAAGAATAAGGGTGATTATAACAGCGAGAACGAAGTTGATGGTGATTTTGATGTTTACGATAATTATAACGGTAATAGTAATGGCA
>NC_061843.1:9322071-9339571 GCF_019202785.1 Penaeus chinensis | reverse complement strand
ATTTTTACATCGAATCATCGATGTAAAATTTTTATTGTAGTGTGTGCCTACTCTTTCATATTATTCATACGAAAAAATGAGCTGGCAGTCTTAACAGCGTTGCTTTCCAATTGGCGCCTTAAGAATCATATGGAATCACATGACATCACTAATAATAAACAATCAGTGTCAATGATTAAGAAAATCTATAACAAGCAATTGATATACCCCCCCCCCCCCCCTCCTCTAATAGGCGGTCCATATAACTTTATGCTTTTCTTTTCTCGTCTTTTGATACGTTCATGAATGTGGGTAATTGAATGTAAAAATGCGGGTACTTTTATGTAGGCCTACATGTTTGTAATGTGTAAGCTAGTATATCGATACCCCTATGTAAACGGTTATGTATTTCACAACATAATGTATTTCCGTATTGCTGTTTCTGTATTTCTATATGTAATTATTTGTGTCTTTCTGTTTCCTCTGTTCTATTATATATATATATATATATATATATATATATATATATATATATATATATATATTTTTTTTTTTTTTTTTTTTTTTTTTTTTTTTTTTTCGAACTTCTATTGCAACGTCATAAGTGTTTATTTTGTTTTGCCCAATATAGTTTTTCCATTCTCTTTTTACCATCCTTTTGTTTTTATAATTCCCTCTGTTGTCTGTTTCTCTGCCTCTTTCAACATTCCCCCTTTCTCCCTCTTTCCTTCTCTTTCCTCTCCTCTACCTTCCTGGTTCCTTCATTTCTTACAGTTTCTTACAACTTCTTACTTTTCAGTTTTCGTTTCTTCTTTTCCTCTCTTCTTTTATCTATTCCGCCTTATTTCACAAACATTTATTTATTGTCACCTACATTTCTATTTTTCAACATTTAACAAAAGCTAAACATCTACTCGTGAGTTCTTCAGAACATAAACTCATAAATGTCTTTAGACCACGCCTCTCTTTTACGTGTTAAAGGACAAGTGGCATAACAAGCTTCATGACATCCCCCCTCCGCCCCCCCCCCTACCCCCAAACCCTCCAGGAATGATTATAAGAAATTGAATTTAATTAAGGTAATGGAAAGGTTGAGTTGATGCTTCATGACGCCATCGGGAGGAACTTTGGTTCTTGTTGCTTGTTTTAGTTTAGTTTTAGTTTTATTTGTCTTAGTGGCGCGTAAGAGACAAATCTTGTGTATATTTGTTTTCTTTAGTTGTTTGTGTACAACGGAGGAAAAAAACATATTTTTCTTGATTCTTTCATGGTAGTAAATATGATTGTGTGTGTGCGTGTGTGCGTGTGTGTGTGTGTGTGTGTGTGTGTGTGTGTGTGTGTGTGTGTGTGTATGTTAGTGATGCTGCTGATGGTGATGATGATAATATTAATAATGAATTACATGATAAAAATAATAAACATAATGGAAATGATATGAATATTAATGCTGATGATAATGATAACGTTAATAAGATTAAGAAAATGAATAATGAGAATAAAAACTATATTTCAACTCACACTAATAACGATTAATACTGAAATTATTAATACTTTTTAATACTAATACTAGTATTATTAATAATTTTTAATAATAACATTATTAATACTTTTTAATACTAATACTAATATTATTTACACTTTTTTTATACTAATACTAATATTAATTATATTTTTTTAATACTAATACTAATATTATTGACACTTTTTACTGCTAATACTAATATTATTGACACTTTATTTAATACTAATACTAAAATTATTGACACTTTTTAATACTAGTACTAATATTATTGACACTTTTTAATACTAATACTAATATTATTGACACTTTTTAATACTAATACTTATAATAATGATTATGAAACCGAATCATAACCCCCCCCCCCCCCCCCCCAGAGAACCGGACGACAGCGACCAGAACGACCCGCTGCTGGCCACGCCCCTCCTCAGCGCCTCAGAGGGGGGCGCCGAAGGGAAGGGGGCACAGACTACGGGTTCCTCGCCTCCTCCTGCCCCCTCGCACGACTCGGCTCTCGCTGTTCCTGTCAAGACTCCTGCCGAAGCTGCCTCTCTTCCCGCCGCGGGCGTCTCCGGCACTCCCGTCCCGCCGGCGGCCACAGCCTCGGGCAATAAGGTACGGCTGGGCTTGCTCGCGCTTGCTCTCGGCTTGCCCTCGGCTTGCTCTCGGCTTGCTCTCGGCTTGCCCTCGGCTTGCCCTCGGCTTGCTCTCGGCTTGCCCTCGGCTTGCTCTCGGCTTGCCCTCGGCTTGCTCTCGGCTTGCCCTCGGCTTGCTCTCGGCTTGCCCTCGGCTTGCTCTCGGCTTGCTCTCGGCTTGCCCTCGGCTTGCTCTCGGCTTGCTCTCGGCTTGCTCTCGGCTTGCCCTCGGCTTGCTCTCGGCTTGCTCTTACTTGCTCTTAATTGCTCTCGCTTAAACAAATTCTAAGTGGAATATAAGGATATCTTTATTCATGATGATTTTATGATAAAGTATTGATTATGATAATTGTAGCAAGAATGATAGTATTAATGATTATAATTAGATATAAATGTATTGATTTTTATGTTAACATCATTAATATCATTATCATTAACATCATAGTTATGATATCATTATCATTAACATCATAGTTATGATATCATTATCATTAACATCATAGTTATGATATCATTATCATTAACATCATAGTTATGATATCATTATCATTAACATCATAGTTATGATATCATTATCATTAACATCATAGTTATGATATCATTATCATTAACATCATAGTTATGATATCATTATCATTAACATCATAGTTATGATATCATTATCATTAACATCATAGTTATGATATCATTATCATTAACATCATAGTTATGATATCATTATCATTAACATCATAGTTATGATATCATTATCATTAACATCATAGTTATGATATCATTATCATTAACATCATAGTTATGATATCATTATCATTAACATCATAGTTATGATATCATTATCATTAACATCATAGTTATGATATCATTATCATTAACATCATAGTTATGATATCATTATCATTAACATCATAGTTATGATATCATTATCATTAACATCATAGTTATGATATCATTATCATTAACATCATAGTTATGATATCTTTATCATTAACATCATAGTTATGATATCATTATCATTAACATCATAGTTATGATATCATTATCATTAACATCATAGTTATGATATCTTTATCACTACTAAAGACGAATATACAATTATTGCAGTAATGGTAATTCTTTTCAAAGCAATAATCATGAAATTGATAAAAATGATAATGATAGTTATAACGGCGACGGCAATAATAATGAGGAAGATAACAATGATAATCATGATAAAGATGATAATCACATAAAAAAAATATTAAATCGCCATCCCCCTTATCAACATATTCATCTTCACTATCTGCTTCACATTTAACATGCGTCAAAATTGGTACCACAATCACAACCACAGCTACCACCTCCGCCATCATTACAACCACCACCACAACAACGACAACAATAACAACAACAAAGACAACAATAACAACAACAGCGACGACAATAACACCACAACAACAACAACAACAACCACAATGTTGTATCATGACACATTAATTCTCTTCAGAAATGATACATTTTCCCTGGGTATATTTCACGTTATACATGACTGCTCAGAGCTTTACCTAACGAACTGTGACACTTACACCAGGCAAGGGTTATTAATGAAAGAGTAAAGAGGTCTCATTAATTAATAGATAAAAAAGTCAGTCAGTTAGCCAATAGACTAACTTAATGTATATGGTTAATTAGATAGATAGATTAGGGGATGAACAAATTGATAAATATTTGTTTATGTAGATAGATGTGTGTGTAGTCTATACGTATATGTATGTATGTGTGTGTATGTATATATATATATATATATATATATATATATATATATATATATATATATATGCACATATATACATATGTGCTTATATCTATATACATCTATTTATCTATCTATCTATATATATACATATATATACACACATATACATACACACACACACACACACACACACACACACACACACACACACACACACACACACACACACACACACACACACACACACATATTATACACATACACACACATACATATACATATATACACATAAATGCATACATAGATATAATTATACATGCATACGCACACATACACATGCATTGGCACATTCACAAAACATACACATACACATATACATACATATACACAGACACGCACATATACAACCGCATACACATAAACATACACGCGCACGCGTATGTACAAATAAAAGAAAAATATCCATTTGGAAAAATATAAAACACAAATAGACCATAAAAAGCACAAAAGCCCTAACTACGCCCATTCTGTTGACTCGCTTCTGGTCACCCCCCCTTCCCCCTCCCCCTTCCCCCTCCCCTTCCCCCCTCCCCCGTCCCCCCTCCCCCCTCCTTCCCCGCCCACCTTGAATTTCCAACTTATCGGCTCATTAATCGATCATGGGCGTGGATAATGGGCGAGGGCGTGGGGAGAAAAAGCTATGAGATACTCTAGCGGGATTCGCTTCCTGAATTCCTTGTGACTGACAGAGGAAGAGAGAGAAAGAAAGAGAGGGAGAGGAAGAGGGAGAAAGAAAGAGAGGGAGAGGAAGAGGGAGAAAGAAAGAGAGTGAGAAGGGATAGGGGAGAGTGATAGAGAGAGAGTGAGGGGTGAAGAGGAAAGATGAGAGTGAGAGGGGAGAGTGATATAGAGAAAGTGAGGGGTGGAGAGGAGAGATGCGAGTGAGAGGGGATAGGGGAGAGGAAGAGAGAGTGAGTGAGTGGGGAGAGGGGAGAGTGGTGGTTAGGAAGAGGGAGAGGAGAGTGAGAAGGGAGAGTGGGAGGAAGAGGAGAGAGAGAGAGAGTGAGAGCGGAGAGAAGAGAGAGTTGGAGTGAGGGGAGGGAGAGAAAGAGAGTGAGAGGGGAGAGGAGATAAAGAGAGTGAGAGGGGATAGGTTAGAAAGAGAGTGAAAGGGGAGAGGAGAGAAAGAGGATGAGAGGGGAGAGGAGAGAAAGAGAGTGAGAGGAGAGAGGAGAGAAAGAGAGCGAGAGGGGAGAGGAGAGAAAGAGAGTGAGAGGAGAGAGGAGAGAACGAGAGCGAGAGGGGAGAGGAGATAAAGAGAGCGAGAGGGGAGAGGAGAGAAAGAGAGCGAGAGGGGAGAGGAGAGAAAGAGAGCGAGAGGGGAGAGGAGAGAAAGAGAGCGAGAGGGGAGAGGAGAGAAAGAGAGCGAGAGGGGAGAGGAGAGAAAGAGAGCGAGATGGGAGAGGAGAGTAAGAGAGTGAGAGGGGAGAGGAGAGAGAAACAAAAAGACGCGGGGTAGACAGACAGACAGAGGGAGGCAGATAGATAGGGAGGGGAAGGGAGATAGATAGATAGATAAGAGAGAGAGAGAGGAGGGAGGGGGGGGGGTAGATAGACAGATAGATAGAAATTGAGAGTGTGATTAATAGATAAATCGTCTGTGTGTGTGTGTTTGAGTGAGTGATTGTATATATGTATGTGTGTATATGTGCATATACGTCCTGCTTTATGTACACAGACTCACGGACGCACACACGCATCTTGATGTGCTAAGATACACATATACAGGCGCGTATGTATGAATCTCTGTGTTTTCTTCTCTATCTCCATCTCCTCCTCCTTTTCCCCGGATTTAATTAAACCACATGCCTTTCCGTCGCCGAGTCTGAAAATTGTCGCTCGGTAAGGACTTCGCTTGCATTTTCTTTTTCTTTTTTTTTCTTTTTTTTGCGGGAATTGTGTTATTGTTTCTATTTATTTATTTGTGGGTTTGTTTTTCTTTTACGCTTCTTTTCCTTTTTTTTAAGATTATTATTATTTGTTTTTGTTATTTGGATTCGTTTCTTTCTTCTTTTCTAATTTACAGTCTTTATTTAATGATTAATTTTTTCGTTTTTCTTTTTTTTCGTTTCTTATTTTATATAAGAATATTTTTGGCTTTTCTTATTTACGGTCGTTTCTTCTCGTTTTACTAAGATTTTTGTTTTGTTATGTTTTGTTGTAAAATAAGCGTTCATTTTTATGCAGGATTAAAAAGGTTTATTATTCTTAGTTTACATGGATTTTGCTTATCAATTTTATCCGTTGTTTTTTATTCAGCAACCTATTTGAATTATCACTTACATCTACCTTGTTTATTAATTTATCTTATATATTTATTTTAATTATTTGTCTTGAATTAAATTTATAAAATACTATATCCTTTCATCTTTATCACCCCGTCCCTACCTTAGTGCACACACGCACACACACGCACACACGTTCATGCCATCTCCTTTCTATTGTGTAAAAAAGTACTTTCTTAATTGAAAACCTTTTACCGTTTTATAATTATTTTTTTCCTCCCTCCTACCCTTTCCTCACCACCTCCCCTCCCTCGCTCCCTTTTTTCACTTCTCCCTCCTCCCCCTTCCTTCGTCTCTTCCCTCCCTTCCTCCTTCGTCTCTTCCCTCCCTTCCTCCTTCGCTCCCCTTGCCTACCCCCTTTTCCCTCCCCCTTCCCTTTCCTCCTCCCCCTCCTTCCCTTCCATCCCTTTACCTCCTTACCCCTCACTCCTTCCTTCCCTCCACCTTCCCTCCTCTTCCCCACCTTCTTCCCTTCCCTTACCTCCTTCCCCCTACTCAATCTCTTTCCCTCCTCTCCTTACCACTCCCCCCTCCTTCTCTCTTCTCCCCCCCCCCCCTGCAGCCCACCCCCGATGCCCTCCAAGTGAGTCGTCCCTCCATCCAGGCCTTCCTCGAAGACAGGAAGACGTCCTTGCCCATATGGAGAAGGAAGGACTCCGCAGCTTCAAGGAAGGACTCTGTTGCAACTACTACCTCAAAGGCGTCTGACCGGGTGAGATGCTGGCACTTTGCAATTTTGTAAATTTTTTTTGTAGGTTACTTTTTTTTTCATTCTGAGCTCTTTTTCTTTGTTTCTTTTTGTTTCTCTCTCTCTCTACCTCTCTCTCTCTCTATCTATCTATCTATCTATCTATCTATCTATCTATCTATCTATCTATCTATCTATCTATCTATCTATCTATCTACTCTATCTCTCTCTCTCTCTCTCTCTCTCTCTCTCTCTCTCTCTGATTATCTAGCTATTTATCTAACTGTATCTACATCTGTCTTTTCATATCTATCTCATCTCTTTTTTTGTTATTTTGTTTTCTTCACTTCTACTTATTCTTTCTAATATGTTTCTGCTCTTCCGTTTCTGTTACAACTTCTGCTAGTTTCCTCGTAAGCTTTTATACCATCATTTTATAGTTCTTCAATTTAAAATGTTCCCTTCTGCACCTATTTTATATCCATTAGTTTCATTAGGATATCTTCATCTATTCCTTATTCGCTCATTCCTTTTCTTATCAGGATATCCTCTTTGTTCTTCTTTTTGTCAAGATAGTGTCTGGAATTCTTTACCCGTTTATTATTCACTATTTTTTAAAAATATCTTCGGGTATTATTTACCCAATCTTTATCCATTCCTCTTTCATCATTATATCCTCAGCCATTATTTAACAATTTTGTCTTTCACTTTCATATTTTATCTCTCTAACCCGCTTTCGTTCGCTCCTCAGCTGGGCTCCTTCGCCGAGGAGTCCGGTAGAAGTCGCGCGTCCATGCGGCCTGCGACTTCCCTGGACGCCATCAGCCACCACCGCGTCAACGCCACCGGCAGGGAGTTCCCCTCTCGCTCTGCCACCATATCTACTAGTACGTATCAGGGAGAGGGGCGATTGGGTCGCGGGTGGAGGGGCGTCTGTGTGTGTGTGTAAAGCGGCTCTTGTACGAATACAAGAGGGTGATGGAAATGTTTACATGTGTATGATTTAGATAAGAAATACATGTGGGGGTGATTTGGATAATGGCACACTTATGTACAGTATGAACACGCTAGGTAGGTACATGCACATACATGAGCATACGTAAACATAAATAAACGAACATACGTAGAATACAGGCACACGGACATACGTCAATATACAGACACCCGAACATACAGAAACATACACACACAGACATAGATAAACATAAAAACATGGACATCCATAAACATAAACACACGAACATACATCAACACACACACACACAAACATGTAAAAACACACACACACCCGCGGACACAGACAAACACACACATACACAACTCGAAAAAAAACGCAGAGATAGACCACAAAGGAATAAATTCACCCCTTTACTGATTGTTTTTCACCTTTCAGCTATCTTAAAGTTATAATGATGGCCAAAAAGAATTGTGTCTCACCGAGATCACATAACGGAACTTGTTTTGGAACGAAATCAATAGGAAGACATGTTTTTTTTTCCCCGTCATTAATGTAATGTAAAACATATCCTTAAATGACTATATCCCTTGCTATTTTTGGTCCCATAGTAAAGGTATGCATATATATGTATCTATATATATATGTATAATATATATATTTAATATATATATATATATATATATATATATATATGTGTGTGTGTGTGTGTGTGTGTGTGTATGTGTATTTATATATATGCACATGTATATTTATATATGTATATATATACATATACATACACATACATATACATAGTATAATAATAATTTATTTGGGCTTACTGGTAAGCGAGCTTTGCATTTCTCTTTTGCATCTCTAGATCCTCGCATTTCCAAAACATTTCCTCGGTGTTGTTATTGATGTTTTTTCAGCCATAGTAAAAGCTAAACTGCATTTACCTTTTTTCATACCAATGGCATTTGATTTTGCTTGGTGTGCAGTGTGTATATATATATGTATATATATATATGTATATGTATACACACATATATAAAAAGTTTTGGTATTTTTCTCATCCATTGACTTTTTACGTATTTTCCTTTCCCCCTAGTATTTAGTTAAATAATTAAACTCTTTTCTTGCTACATCTCCATTTTCATCCACATCTTTATCAAATATAACTATTTTCCATTTAACCTCTCTATTTTTTTTATGCATTCACTTTTTTTTTTTTTATACCTAGCAATTATTGTCCCTTTTATCAATTTAATTCACCTATTTCTATTTTTTCCTCAGCCTATTTTTGTCCACCTGTATCCATTTTACTCAAATATTTCCAATCAATTCCCTTTATTATCCACTGCTATGCGCTTGTATGCCTTTTATTAACACATTTCTAATCTCTTCCTCAATTATCCACTTTTTTCCTCTTCTATCCATTTTGTTCACCTATTTTTTTATTTTTTTTTCTAATTCTCTATTGTCCATTTTTATTCATGTGTATTCTTTTCATTCGCCCATTTTCTAGTTTTTTCGCCTCTGTTATCAAATTTTTACCAACTTGTATCCATTTTATCAACCCATTTTCAATCTTATTATTTCGTGTCCAGTTTTTCCTTAGTTTGTGCAGTTTATCCATTTATTCAAAAATTTCCATTTTTCCCTATGTAATCTACTTTGTATTCACTCTTATCCATTTTACTAACTCATTTCAATTTTTTCCCCCTTACTGTCCACTTTTTATCTACTTTTTATATAAACCCATTTCCCATATTTTCCTTGCTTGTCCAGATTTATACACACGTAACTATTTGATTAACCCATTTTCATTCTTATCCTCTATTATCCACTCGTAAACATTTTATTAAACCATTTCCAATTTTATCCTCTATTATTCACTTTTATTCCTTCTAGATGCTTTATCCCTAAAACCTCTTTCTTTCAGAAGAAAATTTGGAAGATGTAGCGAGCCAGTCTTCAGTGTCATTGAACAGTCGTATGTAATAAAGATAAAAAAAAAATAATAATAATGTAGATGTCTGTAATTAAGCTTTAGTTATTAATAGAAAGAAATAACCATAGTATTAATAGTAGTTTTGACGTTGAACTACCATGTTTATAATTGTATATTAGTCCTGTACTAGAGTTTGTTTCTTACTCGTTAGTGTGTGTTTGTCTGATCGTATAGTTATTAATAATAATAATGACGGCGATGATAATGTTATTGATACTGGTATTAACGATATTAATGATATAATTATGTTGTTATGATATTAATGATTACAATGAGGCAATAACCTATGATACAGTGTCGCTTACGGAAAATAATACAGCACCTTGTATTTCTAATAACAATGCAGCGATGTATTATTTGTTGTCAAATTCGTAAAATAGATAAACGAATCTATGTATTTCTAACCAGCCATTTTTTTTTTCAAAGTCTACAGCCATCAACAAATTAGAAAGAAGAAAATGGAAACATCTCCGCCCCCACGCTATTGAAAATAAAATAAAAAGTCTATTCAAACTTCAACAACAAATTTATGATTCTGTGGCTTTGCAATCAAAACAAAGAGCAATTACATTCCGTTACGAAATGAAATAGTGCTTTGTGCAGGTGGCATTTCCCTAAAATCTATTATAAACTGTGGCCCAGAGGCAACTAGAATGGTACCGTCATATGTAATTCGTTTCCAATGCCCCGTATCGAAAGAGAGATTAATATCCTTTAGACTGGCTGTTGAAAGTAGGGTATACAAGAACATAGGGTACAGTGATTATTTTGGAAACGGCTTTTGTAATGTTTTTCTTGCCTCCTAATCTTTCCTTTATCTGAAACTTGGTCATAGACATTAACTTCTCTGTAGCACAATTAATATTTGAATACCCTGTCTAACCCTTCAGTATATTCCGTACATGTTTGATCGTGACTCTTTTTACCTGTGTATAAATCCTGAAAGAGAATTTCCTATCCAATTTCCGCATTTCACTGAGGCGTATGAACTCTACGTCTGGGTGTCAGTAAATGATCGAACTCCCCCAATCTTGCTTGATCACAGACTGGTATATATTTCCGTGTTGTGTTCTTCTAATCATGTTAAGAGTATATATATATACATATACAAACCTATACATATATACATATATATATATATATATATATATTATATGTATGTATAGATATAAATATATGTATATATATAGGTATGTATGTATATATATACATGTATACTTTGTTGTGCGTCTGTACTGATAATGACCATTTTCCTTTTACCAGTTTGAGTCTTTCTTTTTTCTATTTTTACCACTATATTTTTCAAAAGGAGGAACCCATTATCGAGGAATGGAAAAATTAACGGTAAAAACGTATATAACGTGTCAGGTAATTTATTTATTTATTTCTTAAAGGAAAACGGTCATTCCCGTAGATTCCCTTCCGTTACCCAAGAGAGTGTGTCGATTATTATTACCCCTTTATTTATCATTATCTTGTCTCTCTCCTCTCTTCTTTTCGCCAGTGCCTGTAAGAAAATAAAGAATGCCGAGTTATTCCCTTGTTCGCTTGTAATGTGTATATTATTAAAACCTCTTTTTCAGTTATTATTCATGATCTGCTTGTGATTGGCAGTTATCTTCCTCTCATGTTGTGACTAACTTGAATCAGGAATCGCACGGAAGGATTTATTTATCTATTTTTGTCGTTATTGTTGGGAGAAAGAAATGAAGGATATCAGATTAATAATTTCAGCAGAGGAATTATTTTGAACAAGAGAGAAAAATAAACAAAATTAAAATTCGTTGAAATGATAATGAAAAAAAAAAGAATTTGCCCCCCCCCCCAAAAAAAAAAAAAAAAAAAAATATATATATATATATATATATATATAGAATAAACAAATTAGAAATACATCGATTAAGCAGTAAAAGCCTAAAAATTAGCTACATAAATGAAGCCTGACTGAGATTCCTGGTCCAAGTCTTTTTCCGTAATGTTGCAACTGCCATTCCCTCTGTGTTGTCGTATAGATTTGCCGTCAGTTGTTGTACCTGTTGTTGTTGTTGTGCCCCTACAGTGTACCCCAGCGACCCCTCCCCGGCTGGCATCCAAAACACAAACCTCAGACCCCACACACTCGACAACCTAAACCAAGGTAACCGTTTCGTCTGCCCCCGTGCGCACGCCTAGGAGTACACGAACACGTACACGTACACGAACACGAAAACGCACACGAACACGTACACGATGGACATGCATACACGGTTACGGACATGTTTATATGGTAATGCACACGAACGCGGTTTCACATGTAAGCATAAGTAGATGCAAAAAGCATAAAACGCACACTCCCGTGTGAGCGCACAAAAGTATGTTTGCCCACATGCATAAGTGCACACGCTCTCTCTCTCTCTCTCTCTCTCTCTCTCTCTCTCTCTCTCTCTCTCTCTCTCTCTCTCTCTCTCTCTCTCTCCCTCTCCCTCTCTCCCCCCCCCCCTCACTCCTTCCCTTTATCCCCTCGCCTCTCCCCCTCTCTTCCTCTTTCTTTCCCTCATCTTCCCTCCCCCCCCCCCCTCTCCTCTCTCTCTCTCTCTCTCTCTCTCCCTCTCCCTCTCCCTCTCCCCCCCCCCCCTCACTCCTTCCCTTTATCCCCTCGCCTCTCCCCCTCTCTTCCTCTTTCTTTCCCTCATCTTCCCTCCCCCCCCCTCTCCTCTCTCTCTCTCTCTCTCTCTCTCTCTCTCTCTCTCTCTCTCTCTCTCTCTCTCTCTCTCTCTCTCTCTCTCTCTTTCTCTCTCTCTCTCTCTCTCCCTCTCTCTCTCTCTCTCTCTCTTTCTCTCTCTCTCCCTCTCTCTCTCTCTCTCTCTCTCTGTCTCTCTCTCTATCTCTGTCTCTCTGTCTCTCTCTCACACACACACACACACACACACACACACACACACACACACACACACACACACACACACACACACACACACACACACACACACACACACTCCCTCCAAATACATAAGAAAAACAAACAGAAGAGCGACACACGGACGCATTCAGCTTTTCGCACTTTTTGAGAACAAATGTCACTGAAATGAGCCTCACGAACGGTTTCAAAGGGCGCCTTATCGACAGTGATAACTTTCTTTTAGCTTATTACGCTATCGTTCCCTCTCAAGACAGAAAATTAAGAAAGTGGAGACTGTAGTATGTGTATAATCATCTCAGAAGCGCGCGCGCGAACTCTCTCTCTTTCTCTCTCTCTTTCTTATTCACTATTTCTTTCTTTCTCTCTCTCTTTCTTTCTTTCTCTCTCTTTTTCTTTCTTTCTTTCTCTCTCTCTCTCTCTCTCTCTCTCTCTCTCTCTCTCTCTCTCTCTCTCTCTCTCTTTCTTTCTTTCTTTCTCCCTCCCTCCCTCCCCCCCTTCCCACACACGCACGTACACAGACACACACAAAGAAATTAAAAGAAAAATCATCGCCAGTATGGTATGAAGACCCATTAAAACACCATAAACCACCAACATCGTCTCGACTCTTCCTCGAAAATGAAGTCACTTTGCTTCTTCAATTTTACAGTGATTCATTTCACATCTCAATGCCAAATGGATAAAACGCTCGACAAATACACGAATAATCTCAGCTTAAAAGATGAATGGATTAGTGTCCGTAATTTTATGTTTTTTTTGTTTTTTTTTTCTTTTTCTTTCGGCTTTGTTTTGTATATAATTCACGTGATAGTCATTCTGCGATGACCGTTCCACTCTGGTTATGTTTCGACATCAAACGCCGGTTCTTGTGGCAGACAACAAATAATATTGATTATTGCCTTATTCAGTATATTCTTGGCATTGCAGCGAGCTGATTGCACAATTGCTGTTGATTAGAAGGTAGGAGTAAAGGCTTCATGTTCCTCTGTGAAATCAATTGCGTGTGAATTTTTTAAAAAATGTCGGCAGAGTTTAATTTTTGTGTGTCGGAGAGAAATTTCGAAAGAATCAGTAGCTGAAGCGAAGATTAAATTAATGTTTTGTCTTTTGGTAGCTCGTAGTAATAAGTATTTAACATCTGCGCGCGCGAACACAGGTAACACACACATACACGAAAACACACACACACACACATACACGAAAACACACACACACACTCACACACACACACACACACACACACACACACACACACACACACACACACACAAACACACACACACACACACACACACACACACACACACACACACACACACACACACACACACACACACACACACACACCATTTTATTTACGCGGTACAATAAAACGAATCTAAGGGTGCCATTTTTCAACCAAATATGCTACGCTGAGCAATTTCCAATAAGAATATGAACAATAACATTACAGCCAAATATAACTATCCTACAAAAGACAACCTTTATGAGTAAGGAAACACGTACAGCAGAATACATTTACTTTCTTTGGTATAAATGGAACAGACAAACAAGTCAGTAAACATCGTAACCCATTGTGTGAGTAATTTGATCACCATCAACCACACTTATTAACATGTCGATGACGCGGTTTGTGTTAACATTAAGCTTCACGTGTGTCTTGCGATCATTAACTCTGTGTTTCGTTCTCTTCTACATTCTCTTTGTCTCTATCTCTCTTTGTCTTTGTCTTTCTCTGTCCTCACCCCCCTCCCATTCTCTCTCTCTCTTCTCTCTCTCTCTCTCTCTCTCTCTCTCTGTGATATTAGTAATAAATACGTCCTATGTTCATTTTCTCTATTTCCCTTTGTCCCTCTCTCTCTCTTCTCTTTTCTCCACTGTTACTTCCTTTCATTTATTATCTCATTCATTCCGTTGGCCTCGTTTCTCGCTTTCCACTGTTTTCTCTTTCTCGTCTTAAATCCCAGTCTTATTGATCGAGAACGTGACATTCCCAAATTACTTTCCACGGTTCCCATTACTGCATGGTACCTCAAGTTCTGTTGATATTCTGATGAATATTCCCTTGAATTGAAAACTTAATTAATTTGGTATGCTTAGCCTTCTGTTAGGCACAAGCGGATGAGTACGAATTTTTACATTACCATGAAAATCAAAGTAAACATTCATATAATTCAGTGAACAAAAGCACGGGCCATTGTACTGGCGGCGATCTGTTTAGGTTTTGGGAAACTGCCAAAAGAATAATAGCTTTTATATGTTTATGCACGGACACGCACGCGCGCGTGCACACACACACACACACACACACACACACACACACACACACACACACACACACACACACACACACACACACACACACACACACACACACACACACAAACACACACACACACACACACACACACACACACACACACACACATAAACACACACACACACACACACACACACCCACACACACACACACACACACACACACACACACACACACACACACACACACACACACACATAAACACACACACACACACACACACACACACACACACACACACACACACACACACACACACACACACACACACACACACACACACACATACTTGCACACGTATCAAAGGAAATAATCTAACGATAACTGAATCACGCTCCATGTTGACACAAACAAGTAACAATAGAAACTGCCCGAGTGATTATTTTGTGACCAAAGAGTCAAAAAATAAAACTCGTATCCGTTCAGCCCTTAGTGTAAAACCGTCCCATTGTTGCATGCGATACACACAATTATTTCCATTCATTCTATTCTGCCGCGTAAGAGATACGCTTGAGAGAGTGATAAAAAGTCGAATGGAATATGTCTGGATAACTATCAAATAATTTCCATCACCAATTTGATAGGTACTAAACGTCCTATTTGCTCAATTGCTCAGTCCTCATCATTCTCTTACGTGCATCTTCGCCTCGGGTCTCAAGCAGTCACCACCTTTACTGCAAACGATACGAATGCGACGCTAGAACCATGATTTCGTCGTTGACTAGAGTTCGTAATCGATGATTACCTCTGCATCATGATGTGAGGATTTATAAGACATGTAATACATGTAATAGATTTACAGAATTTCACAGGTGCAGACGTTATTACGGTTAATAAATAAGTTTCAGATGTATTCTCATGGTTTGCGGTAACGGTTGTAACAGTCTCACGCATGTACTATTTTTTCTTCTTCGTTTTCCTTCATTGTTTACAAAATAATCTGAAAAGCATAGTGTATATATCATTACTATATTATTTAGCCTAATATCAAAACTGTTTTTCTACATGGAAGAAGGGGATATATATATGTATATATATATATATATATATATATATATATATATATATATATACATACATACACACTTTTTTATTATAAATTTTGGTTCTGTTATTTTTACACGATACAAAAGTTTAGGGAATGTAGTTTATAAGTTTTCTTATTAACTTATTTTATCTTTTTTATATTTTCTTATTTGTTTATATAAAAAAATGGAAACACGAAAACTAACATTATGCCATAATGACTATATATAAAACAAATGTGTTACCATGTTATATGTCATAGTAATTCATTTAAAATCAAATGAAGTGTCAAGCCTTGCACATAGGAATCCATGATGTGTTAGTGATTTGAACTCCATGATTAAATATTTCGTAACATGAACACAAGCTACGGTAATTTGTTATGTATACTATGTTCATCATGTATAATATAGGGATTTGAATCGAGAGAATTTAACCCTTTTTCATTTCATTCTTTTTATAGATGAAGCCAAAATGAAAATGTAATTTTAAAACAGGATTTTGTGATTATTTGGTACTAGTTCTATTTACATTTTGTTGTGGTGATAAATAAAATATAAATATATTTATATATATATATATATTTATATTTATATTTATATTGTATAATGTCCATATACACATACACATACGTATACATACATATATACATGTGTGTATATATATATAAATATATATATATATATATATATATTATGCATATATGTGTATACTCATATATATGTGTATGTGTGTGTGTGTGTGTGTGTGTGTGTGTGTGTGTGTGTGTGTGTGTGTGTGTGTGTGTCTATCTATCTATCTATCTCTCTCTCTATATATATATATAGTCTATTTGTATATATATATAGTCTATTTATATATATATATATATATATATAGTCTATTTGTATATATATAGTCTATATATATATATATATATATATATATATATATGTGCGTGTGAGTGTGTGTGTTTATATATATATATATATATATATATATATATATGGTTTTATTCATAAATGTATTTTTAATAACTCACAGAACGTCAAAATACAAGTACACAACGAGTCCTAAACAAGGGTTTATTTTTCCTTTATTTATTCCATTCATTTATCTAGGTATTTATTCATGTAATCTATTAATTTATTTATTCATCAATTCATCACCCAATTCATGTCGATAAGTTTACTAACGCCCAGGCTTTCTCTCCCTCTCGCCCGCCCACCTGGCCGTCTCCACGCCCACCCGGACCGCCCTCAACTTCCTCCAACGCCCACCCTGACCGCCCTCCAACGCCTTCCAACGCCCTCCGACGCCCACCCGGACCACCCCCACCGCCCTCCAACGCCCTCCAACGCCCTCGGACGCCCACCCCCTCCTGCAGCCGCCCGTAACCACGTCACGAAGCCCTTCCCGAACGCCTC
>NC_061843.1:9307071-9309571 GCF_019202785.1 Penaeus chinensis | reverse complement strand
TTCTTTCTATCTTCTCGGTAATATTTGCATTTCCTCAGTTCGTTAGTTTATGCATTTATCATATACACGCATATCCAGAGGGGGGGGGGGGGGTTAAGGTGTGAGTGAGAGGGGAAAGGAAAAAGATTGAAGGAAAGGGAAACAGAGAGGGCATGCAAGAGACTTAAAGAGGAAAAGGGAAGGGGGGGGAAGGGAGAGAGGGTTCAGAGGAAAGCAGAGGGGTGGGTGAGGGAGAAAAGGTGGTAGGGGAGCGAAGGAAGGGGGAGGTTTAGGGGAAAGAGGCGGAAAGCGGGAGGAAGCAGATGTAGAGCTTACACACGTACGCACACACACACACACACACACACACACACACACACACACACACACACACACATAGGGAGTGCTAGGCGATAGGTAGATAGAGGGAGGGAAAGCTGGAATTTTGACTCACATTTAGAGAGAGAGGGAGAGAGATATTTACATAAAACATACATACACAATCATTATTTCGTTGCAATGACACATTTTCAATGACCGACTAATATAGAAAGGCCGTATATAAGGGGTTACTTATGTAAAAGGAAATAATACGAAACCTTAAGCCTGTGTCAATGGTAAACCATCTAGTACCTTAGGACTTGCATTATGTACCTGAATGTATATTAACATGGTGTATAATAGAGTGGATCATGTTATATGGGTTTGTTAGGTTACGTCAGATAAGGGGAGAGATGTATAGATGTATAAATAGTCTCCATTGATAAATCCTATGTCTACGAGGCTATTAAGCACAGTCGGATATAAAGATCACAAGTCGTTGTAAATTTGAGAAATATTATGAACCCTGCAAGTGTTAATATAAGACAGTATCTGCAAAAAAACATAGATAAAGAACGAAATGCGTATTCGTACCCACTCGACTTATCTCAACCACACTGATAAAGTCAAGAAAAAAAGGTATATATATATACAATAATCCTATTACTAAACTTCCTCGTCTGCCTACTTTCGGGAAGACCCACTTGATGATCTTGACACCTGGGTCTTGGGATAAAAGTCATGGCTTTTGACATAATGGGATTTTTGGTGGAACGCGAGGGACGGATGGAGGGGAAGGGTGGATAAAGGGTAGGGGTGGGTAGGAGGGGGTAGAAGGGGAAGAGATAGGAGAAAGAAGAGGGAGGACGATAGAGGGGGAGGGTTAGAGAAGGAAAAGAGAGGAGGGAAGTTGGGAGGGGGAAAGTACGAGAGAGAGAAAGAAAGAGAAGTAGAAAGAAAAGGGTATAGGGAGACGAGACAGACAGACAGACTGAAAGAGAGAGAGAGAGAGAGAGAGAGAGTCAGGCAAACAGAGTAAAAAAAAAGAAACAGTGACAGAAAGAGAGAAAAAAAAAATAGACGCAAGGATATTAGACAAGATAAAGCTATAAGGAAAAAAATTATAAAAATAAAAGAAAGAAGTGACCTAACCCTAAATTAAGATTAACATAATCCAATAACTCGGGTTTCATAATTATATCTCTTTCCGTTTTTCCCTTAAAGACGATATTTAATAAGCATATGTTTGTTTCTACACATGTATATACCTGCTTGGGTTGGTTTACATAAGTGTGTGTGTTTGGGTCATTGCGTATTCATGTGTATTTACCAACTACCACGTGCATGTGTTTGTATATGTAGCCATACTTGCATTTGTTTGCGCGCACATGCGTGTTTGCATGCATTTGCATTTGTTTTTCTTCGTTAATACGTCATTATCTTGAAACAAAAAAAGGACGAGGAGATCTTGCCCAAAATTTCCACTGGTGTATATTTAGACAACAAAGCCTTCGGGCCATTAGATTATCTTTAGGACGCGAGCAAGGTCAAAGGTCAAGGTCGGAGAGAACGTGGCTTGTTTCGGTTCTCGTCACATCTTGGTTTCAGGGGATGTGCAGGCTGGGGTGTGGGGAGTGTGGGTGGGGGGCGGGGGGGGGGTATACGAAGAGTTGAGAGGAAGAAGGTGGTAGGGGGAGGGGGGTGCGGAGAGGCGTGGTACGAAGAAGATAGAGAAGGGAGGGACAGGGAGGGAGTTGGGAGGGGGGGAGGGGTGCGGAATGGATAGCAAGTGGTAGAGGGGTATAGGGAGGGAAGGGTTGGGTCAGGTATAGGGGCTGGATGGAGGGTGGGGGTGAAGGGAGATTGGAGAAGGAGGGGAGAAGAGGGAGGGGAAGCAGGAGGGACGAGGGAGGTGGGGTAGGTTGATAAAAGAGGGATGTGGGAGGAAGGTAGGAAGAGGGGAAAGAGGGACGAGAGTGGCAAGGGGAGAGGAGGTGAGGAGAGTCAAGGAGGAAAAGGGATACTACGAGGGAGTGATTTGTAGGCCTTCAAATCGTAGGTTTTATTCTAGTTTTAGTTTGTAAACTGTTGAATTGTAGGTTTTATCATAGGTTTGATTTGTTGACTTAAATTGTAGATTTTATTTTCGGTTCAATTTGTAAATGTTTGAATTTTAAGTTTTATTTACGGTTTAATGTAC
>NC_061843.1:9299571-9302071 GCF_019202785.1 Penaeus chinensis | reverse complement strand
TTAGGAAATTAGAATTCAGTAAGAGGAAGCGAATGCAAAATGACAATAATAATGATAAGGATAATAACAGAGAAACCAGTAAATACAAACAAAGAATGGGGAAAGTTAAGTAGTAGCAATCAGTTGTGTGATGATTCTTAGAGAGAGTGAGAGAGAGAGAGAGAGAGAGAGAGAGAGAGAGAGAGAGAGAGAGAGAGAGAGAGAGAGAGAGAGAGAGAGAGAGAGAGAGAGATAGAGAGAGAGAGAGGATGATATGTTAATGAATTTTATTGTTGCGTATTTAGAACACAAGATGTCGGAAGACTGAAATATCACATATATTTGATTAGGAATGACCAATAGACGAGTTTCCTATATCAACAGTACTAATTCTTAGTTAAGTCGATCGTGAGAGAGAGAGGGGGGGGGGGGAGGAGAAAACCAAAATTTGTTTTTATAATCAGAAAACTGGATAACACGCATTTCGGAACATTTCCTTCCTGGAACAATCTGCAAATGAACGATAACTAGAAATGAGAAGATTCTTTTAATAGATATTTATCAAGGATGATTTGAATGATTTTCGGATATAAGTGTTCTATTGAGTTTTGTTAAGTAAGCATGCATTGAGACTAAAATGCGGGATATTATGCGCATATACACAAATTTACTTATGCACACAGGGACACATACGCGCGCGCTCACACACACACATACACATGCACACGCACACACACACACACACACACACACACACACACACACACACACACACACACACACACACACACACACACACTTGTATACATAAATACACACTTTCATAAAGATTAGGCATGATAACGTACACAATAGCACGCACGTAATGCAAAAACACATACACATTTACACACAAACATACACACGCCTGAACTTCCTTGGTGTGGAGGAGATGCATGAGGTCCACTGAATCCAATAGGTCTCTTCGGATCTTACTGATGACGTCACGGTTTTACAGCTTGGCCTTTATTCATCGCTAAATATATAACGTCATGACATTTATTCTTGGACAGATTCGCCAATCCAGTCTTGATGATATGAAAGACAACGTGCTTCTGTATGTTTGCTAATCTTCATTGGATCAGATTCGTTGGAAAGTAGCGGAAGTGAGTGACGTCACTTATGGACGGGAGTAAATGAAATCAGGTGTGTTGTCCCGTAGACTTGAGCGTCATGCTACTTACATAACGGGGCGTTTCGGCGGCAATTTTTTTTTTTTTTTTATGAATTATATTATAATTTCGTATTCGATGTCGTATATTTTTTTTAAAGGTACATCACCGATATGTGAAAGTCTCCTGCAATCGTTGCGCGTTATAGAGAATTGAGCGTATACGTCTGGCAGCGCGGTTGCACCAGTACGTCCCACTCTGCGAAGCAACGGCAACCAGGACCCGCCGAGTATGACATGTGTGAGTGGTGTGCGCGGGGACCTGGAACGCTCCTCGTGTGATCCAAGGTGCTCGTTAAATTTTTTTAAGGTGGAACCCGGATGTCAAGGTGGTCACACCAAGGCGTGGGTGATCTCGGGGAACTTGAAAAACCATTGTGAACACCCTTTGATAAGCCCCGAGAGTGTGTGAAGGGTGGGCGGTGCACTCTCCTGAGCCCTTTTTAGTATCAAGTGGGAACCTACTTAGGGGATGATTAACCCAACGCCAAGGGCCGCACAGTATGCTAATTACCAGAAGGGCAGTGATCACTCTCCGTCTATTTTTTTTTAAACAGTGTCGCTGTGTGAGCGCGTTCCACCGTGCATATGGTTTATATCAATACGTGGATGACTTTATTCCCATCCAATGGTATCGCAAAGATGCATACTTATATTCTATTGCATTCTCAAAAAAATCCTAATTAGCAAGGAAGTGAGGGATGTCTCAAAAATCTCAGCGCCCCTCGGGAAAACGGGGGGATAGGGGGAGGGAAAGGAATAGGATGGGGGGAGGAAGGGAAGGTGTGGAGAGCCACACATTTCCAAACGACATTCTCAGATCGCGAACTGTGGACGAGGAGTGGTGACGGCTGCTGTGAGTGTTTTAGTGATGATCTGAGAGGATGACTCCGCCGTTGCAAGTACTTCATGCATCACCTCATGGCCCTGCAACGGTGCTTCCAAGCCGTCCGTCGGTCTTGCAAGCACATCGATCTTGCTCTCATCACACCGGAGATGTACTGCGACTCCGCTCTGTAACTTCCCCTTCTGTACTGTGTGTGTACAAAGCAGTGTGTGTAAGTTCGAGGTCCTCAGGTGAGCTAAAGCAAGGAAGTTTTGGTGGAGGAAAAACGTATCGGTGTGTGTCTATTCCTGGTGCCACAAGAAGGGGGGCGGGGCTTAGGGAGGGCGGGTAAAGGGGGCGGGGTGAATGGAGATAGGGAAGGGGGGAGTGTTAAGTCGGTGCTACGAATAGTCTCGACGTTACTATGAAGTGATAGTTTGACTACAAAATGCATGTATTTTAATCACCGATTAACAGATTCAAAG
>NC_061843.1:9279571-9284571 GCF_019202785.1 Penaeus chinensis | reverse complement strand
GGAAAAAAAGAAAGAAAAAGAGTGCGGGCGCTACTCTTCTTTCTCCTTTCCACTTTGTCTTTGACTTTTCCCTGTTTCAAATTCCTGTTTATGTAGCTTTCTTGTAATTTGCGCCATGGGTTCCGAATTATGTGGAACAGTGTATCTTCGCAAAAAAAACAAATAATAATAATAATAATAATAAATGAGCATAACTACATTGTCATCGGTAGCTCAAGGAACACCGAGATATAGGTAGTGTCAGAGGGAAGATTAATAACACTGCAACAGATTACAACAATGAGTGAGGAAAAATCAATAAATTACGAATCAAACTTCATTTAAGTTTTCCGTGCCTTTGAATCACGCACATCAGGACTGCCAGAGCGTACCGAGATCCGCCGTATTAGATAAAGGAACTTTGTTAGTTGTCTCTTAGCCAGTCAAGGTTTGGTCTGTTAAATGCATGCCATCAATAAGCCTTTCTATAGTAGGCCTACATCTTACTTATTCATTATATTGTTTCATGATATGAAAATTATTCACCTACCCCTTCCCGCCATCAGTTATGGTAACCAAGCTTATGTTGAAGTATAAAATTTAATTCAAAAATGATGATAAACAACATAATTACATACATTTCATCCTATTATGTCCAAATAGATAAAGGATGAGAGAGTTTTTAAAATGATCGTTATATCCGGTAGGTTGGTTACTAATAGGTTAAGTATTTGAGAGATGAAAAGCAGATTTTTTTTTTTTTTTTTTTTTTTTTTTTTTTTTTTTTAATAAGAGTTTGTTGATGATCAATCACTGTAACGCCAGGTTAAGACTTTTCACTGTTTTTCACTAGTTATCTGTCTACCTCTCTCTCTCCTTTCCTATCTCTCTATCTTCTCCCTTCTTCCTTTCCTCCAAACTCGACTTTTCCCTCATTGCTCTCTGTCCATCTCCATCTCACTCCCTTTTCCATCTTTCTCTTCCCCCTACCCCCCTCTCATCCCCCACTCTCGTTCTTTTTCTCAACTTCTTCGCTATTAGAACAATTAACACCATTAATTATCACTCGACATAGCACTTAAGGAAGAAGAAAATGTAAAAAAAAAAAAAAATCGCCGAGTTCATACACGCTCATGTTCTACATTGTAATTTAAGACCCCCCCCCCCCCCCCACCCCGCGCCCCGAAAATAAAAATATTAAAAATAAATGGATTTAATCTTTTACTGGACATTGATTACGATGTATTGTTAACAAGGATGTGAACTTCGGTTGGACAGGTCGTAAAGTCATCGGATATCGACCCTTCTTTGAAATTCTTGTACTGTGTTATTATAGATCTAGAGTGAGTTTCTACGAGTGTATGTGTATTTATGGTTATATGTATATTGGTTCTTATATTGGTTACTATTTTTACCATTGTCAACTATCCTCACTTCTTCCCTCCTTCTGACCTTTCCTTTCCCCCTCTGTCTTCTTTGTCTCCCTTATTCCGGTTTTCTTCTTCACTCTCCCTTCTTACCCTCTCCTACGTCCCTCTCTTCTTCTCTTTCGTTCCTCTCTTCCAGCTCCCTATCTCTCTCCCTTCCGACCTCACCGTCTTCTTTTAAATTCTCTTTCTTCCTCTTCTCCGTCCCTCCCCTCCCCTCCTCCGTCTTTCTCTTCCCCTATTCCGTCCCCCTCTTCCCCTCCTCCGTCTCTTCCTCCTCTTCTACCTCCCTGTCCTCCTTCCCTTTCGTCCATCCTCCCTACCTCCCTTGCTTCCTTCCTTCCTTCCTTCCTTCCTTTAGCCCTACGACGATCACTCTACCCAAGGGAACTTCCTACCCATTGTCTTGTGAAACCTCCTTGTGAAACCTTTTAGCGTGTCCTTTTGGTCCTACTTCCGCTTCCCCCTTTTCCTTAATCTGTTTTTTTATTTTTTTCCTTAATCTTTTTTTTTTATTTTTTTTTATCTTGTCTTTTCCCCTTTTTAGCTCTTTTCTTTCTTCCTTTGTTCTTTTGTACACCTTCGCTTCGCCTTCATCTTCGACCTTCCACTTTCGTTCAGTTACGTGTTCCACTCGCTCTCCCTTTTCCTCCTTTTCCTTCGCTTTCCCCCTCTCCCTTCATTTCATTCTCCTTTATCTCGTCCCTACTTCCATTCTCCCTCTCTCTCTTCCACTCCCTTACTCTTCCTTCTTCCTTCTTTTCTCCCCTACTCATTCCACCCCTTCCCCCTTCTCCCGCCTCCCTTCTCCCTCCTCCCTTCTTCCTTCCTTTCTCCCCTACTTCTCCCTCCACCCCTTCCCCCTTCTCCGTTCTCCCTCCTCCCTTCTTCCCTCCCCCCCTCCCTCTCTCCCTCCTCCCTTCTCCCCTTCCTCTCTCCCTCCCTTCTCCCCTTCCTCTCTCCCTCCTCCCTTCTCCCCTTCCTCTCTCCCTCCTCCCTTTTCCCCTTCCTCCCCCCCCCCTCCCCTGGAAAGAGTTGAACGATCCCCGCCAGCGCCACTAAACACTTGCTCATCGAGACAACGCAACAATGGCCGCCCTGCTGTGTTGGTGCGCCGTAATTTTCCCTAATGAGGTGTCGGCCGGTCCAGCGGAGAGAGAGAGAGCCCGAAAGGGGATCGCAATCTAGACGGTGTCTCCTTCTGTCTCTCTCTGTCTCTTTCTTTCTCTCTCTCTGTTTCTGATTCTGTACGTGTGTCTGTTTTTTGGTTCTCTTTGTCTCGCTCTCTCTCTGTCGGTCTGTCTGTCACTCTCTCTCTCTCTCGTCTATTTGTGTGTTTCACTGTCAATCTATTTATCCCGCTGATGATGTGTCCTGTCTCCCTTTCCCCCTTTTCCTTCTCTCTCTCTCTCTCTCTCTCTCTCTCTCTCTCTCTCTCTCTCTCTCTCTCTCTCTCTCTCTCTCTCTCTCTCTCTCTCTCTCTCTCTCTCCATTTTATCTTTCCTCCATTCCATCCCTTTCCTTACATCACTCCCTCCATCTTTTCCCTTCCTCCCATCCCTCTCTCTACCTTCCTGTTCTTGGCCCCGCCTCCCACTCTCCCATTCCTTCCTTCCCTTTCCCCTGCATTCCTCTTCATCCCTTCTTCTCCTCAATCTTCCCCCTTTTCCTTTTGCTCCCTCCCACACTCCTTTCGTCCCTTCGCTCCCTCCCTCCCTCTCCGCACCCCTCCCCTCTCTCTCCCTCCTTCCCTCCCTTCCTTCTCTCTCTCCCCTTCTCTCCTCCTCTTTCCTCCCTCCTTCCTTCCTCCCCTCCTTTCTTCCTCCCCTCTTTCCCTCCTCCCCTTCTTCCCTTCCTTCCCTTCCTTCCCCTCCTTTCCTTCCTTCCCTTCCTTTCCCTCCTCCCCTTCTTCCCTTCCTTCCCTTCCTTTCCCTCCATACCCCCCCACCCCCCTCTCTTCTCCTTCCCAGACCCCACGTTCTGTTCACATCTTAGTCTCTCTCGCTCTTTAAGGACTTTCTTCTAAGGCTCCCTCTGAGGCACAGCGCCTTCGGAGAGTCTTTGTAGCATGTGGCGAGGATGATCTTCGTACTGCATGAGACGACGTGGAGATTAAAGCAGAGATAAGAGGAGATAAGAGAACGTTGGGACGCCATACAAGTTATTTAGGAGATCATGATTAATTACGTTAAGCGGCAAAGATGTGTTTATATGTATATATATATCTATAATTTGGATATAAACATATATACATATATTTGTTTTTATATAGATAGGTTGATGAACACAGATAGAAAGATAGATGGATAGCTAGAGAGAGAGAGAGAGAGAGAGAGAGAGAGAGAGAGAGATAGAGAGAGAGAGAGAGAGAGGGAGAGAGAGAGAGAGAGAGAGAGAGAGAGAGAGAGAGAGAGAGAGAGAGAGAAAGAGAAAGAGAGAAAGAGAGAGAGAGAGAGAGAGATCCATCGTTGATCCCAAATACAGTCCAAGCATCGTAACTGCCACGACATACGAAAACTCGAGAACGCAAGCAGAAACAAGCACGTTGAGCGCAAAAAATAAAGCACTGTTGCAAGGATGATTTATGTTGCAACATAGTGGCATGATGCAACGACGTTTATTTAACTGGTTCCAGCATGAATATGGAAGATAAAACGAGGCAGGGTGGCTTTTCATACCCTAACCTCCCCCTCCCCGCATCGACCCTCCCTCCCCCCCTCCCCCTCCCCCCTACCCTGGTTGATAGCAGGTGTTGTACCTTTGTTGTCTTTCTTTTTTCTTTCTTTGGGTGTCAGTTTTCTTTGTGGTCCCTGAAAATCCCCTCTTTCTTTATCTATTTCCTACTCTCTATCGTTAATGTTCTACTTCCCTCCTTCTCTTCCTCTCTCTCTTTACCTACTACCTCCATCCACTCTCTCCATCCTTAACCAATTTTTTTCCTCCCGTCTCTCCCTTTTTTATCAATACTTGCACCCCTTACCCCCTAAAAAAAAATCTTCTTTTTCCCTTAACTCTCCCATAAAAGAAAAAATCCTTTTTACTCTCTTTAATCCCCCCAAGAGATAAAAAAAAAAAAAAAATCCCCCTTAACCCTTTATCTCTCTTTACCCGGATACACAGTTGTCAAATCTAATGACAATACGTTCCCGTGTGACAGAGCCCCATTACCTGTTGCTTGTACTGTACATCTACAAGTTTGGCCTCGTAAAACTGCTTGCGAGGGACATATGGCCCGGGGAGCTGGTATTTTCCTTGCCTGGTGTGGTGTTGTGTGTTATTTGGGGTTATGGTTTGTGTAAGGTACATGGCTGGATTTTTTAGTTATTTTTTTAAAATATGTTTTGTTATATAACGGTTATTCAGCTGTATTATTAATTTTTTGTTTATTATTTTGTTGTTGGCGAGAGGTTCTCGATGGACATAAATGCATACGCTGCATAGAAATATATTCATAAACGAACACACACACACATACACATACACACACACACACACACACACACACACACACACACACACACACACACACACACACACACACACACACACACACACACACACACACACACACACACACACACACACACACACACA
>NC_061843.1:9269571-9274571 GCF_019202785.1 Penaeus chinensis | reverse complement strand
AAGAAAATGGGATGCACGTTCTAAGGCGAAGCATGTAGGGGAAACTATTCTTGTAGCATGGAGACCCAGGTCTTCTAGGTCCATCAACGAAAGGGTAGAGTAGCGTGTCTTCCATCTCATTGTAGGCCCTAGAAGCTGATGAGGCGTAGAAATTCGTTGTAGGTTGCACTGTAGCGTGTAGAGAAAAGGTGTGGCCAGACGGTGAAACGAGTACGTCGTGTAGCAACGAAGGGCAACGGAGCGTGTGTGGTTGTAGATAATGGTGCGGGAGCGGGTGATTGTACGAAATAGGTAGTGCGGAGGTATTCTACGAAATCGAGAGAGACAGTATCAGTTGCTGTGGAGTTTCGCGTTACCAAAAGCCGGGCTTGGTGCGAGTAACTAAAACCAGTGATACCTTTGGCTTGAATACACGGGGAAAACGGATCTCCTCGTCCATTACGCCAAGGGGGGAAATAATAGTTAAAATGCCATTGCGATAAACCACGAACAAAACACGATCTATGTCGTTGTGATGGCAGCGGTGATACGAGATAGATGGAGCGAGAGACAGCGCCAGATAGGCAGGTAGACAGAGAGAAATGAAGAAAGAGAAAGAGGGAAAGAGACGGATAGACAGACAGGCAAAGCTAGGGGTAAAGGGGAAATTAATTCAAGAGGCACATACGATACAGAAAAAACTCGCAAAAAGAGAGAGAGAGAGATAAAGAGAGACAAGAGAAACAGAAAGAGAGAAAGAGAGAGAGAGGGAGAAAAACCGGGAAACCGAAAGCGCAAGAGACATGCAAACAAAACAAAGCTACACAAAACAAATAAACAGACAGACGAAACAGAAAGAGAGAGAGAGAGAGATAGATAGATTGATTGAGAGAGAGAGAGAGAGAGAGGGAGAGAGAGAGAGAGAGAGAGAGAGAGAGAGAGAGAGAGAGAGAGAGAGAGAGAGAGAGAGAGAGAGAGAGAGAGAGAGAGAGAGCGAGAGACGGAGTAACGAGGCAAGAGCCCGTAGCTCTGACAACATTCCTGGCCCCTCGTCTGACGGCATTAAAGAGAACCAGCTTGTTCACCGGCTCGCCTCCTCCCCCTGCAGCGTGCCGTGGTACCAGTCACCGCCTTCTCCGTTTGCCAAATCCTACACGTGCATTTGTTGATGGAGGTTCCCGGCTGTAGGTTTATAAGTAGGCGTTCGTGCTTGCGTGTCTGTGCTGTGTCTGTACGTGTGTCGGTGGTGGCTGGTGGGCGTGTTTGGGTTTTGGGATACAGGGCTTACTTTTTTGGGGGGTGGGGGGGCAGGGGGTGTGGGGTTGGGCGTGTGAGAGCTGTCATGTTTCGTGATTTCATTTTTTTGAGGGTGGGGTAGACGGAAGGGATTTTTTATTGATATTTTTTGGGTGGGTCTTAGATGACTATCATACTTTTTTTTTCTAATTTCAACTCAAATATGTATCTGTATATATATGTATATATATACATATATGTGTGTGTGTGTGTATGTGTGTGTGTGTGTGTTTACGTGTGTGTGTGTGTGTGTATGTGTGTGTGTGTGTTTACGTGTGTGTGTGTGTGTGTGTGTGTGTGTGTGTGTGTGTGTGTGTGTGTGTGTGTGTGTGTGTGTGTGTGTTTACGTGTGTGTGCATGTATGTGTATCTGTGTGTGTTTGCATATGTATATGTATACGTATGTATATGTACATATATGCATATATGTGTATATATACATACATATTTACATATACATTCATGCATACATAGGCATGCAGACATATGTATGTCTGCATGTATATACTTATATATGTATATTTGTATATGTATATTATATGTATATATGTATATATGGTATATATAAATATGTGTGTGTGTCTATATATATATATATATATATATATATATATATATATGCATATATACATACGTATATACATATATATATATATATATATATATATATATATATATATATACATATGCATATATACATACGTAAGTATTTATATATATATATATATATATATATATAATGTATGTATGTATAAACACACACATACACACACACACACACACACACACACACACACACACACATATATATATTTATATAAATATGTATATAAATATATATATATATATATATATATATATATATATATATATATATATGCTTTGCAGGATATTTCGTTATACATTGGCCATATGACTTGACATTCTACCCCAGAACAAATGAATTCAGAGTAGCTCGTTTCCCATTCTGTCTAAAATTCACAGCGAACCACGCACTCTTTAGCTCTCATTATTGGTGGTGATTTCGGCCACCGAGAAGTATACAGATGAACTATAATGACCTGTTTAATTATATTTACCGAATGGACCCGAAGCCAGAGTACATTCTCCGACGCAATGGATTCGAATTCACGGTTTTAAAACGAGGAAATACACCCAGCTTGGATCGAATGCAGAATTTCCCAAATTTCGCTTTTGCAGGAAAAAAAGAAAATAAAATCAAGGCATATCTCGCTACACGGAATTAAGCCGTTTTGTGGTTTAGGGGAAATTGTCTGGAGTAAAAAGGAAAGAAGAAAGAAGTAATTGAAGATTTAGCGAAAGGTTATATTGAATTAAGGAAGGAAACTGGGCAGGTCTTGCTATTTTACATGTTATTTTACGAATGGAAAGAAATGTTAGGAATGCATTAAAAAAACTGTAAAAGCAATTTTGTTTGTTCATTTTAATCAGTTTATAAACCCAAAATGGGTCACCCCTGCTTGTTCCACTTCCAGGTCATTATTCTCTAAGTATAGTTCTAAAAGTACCTTCTGCATCTTAGCCCTTCCAGCGTATTCTCCAAATCACCCTTTTAAGTCCCCTCTAGGTCTCCTTATGCCCCCCTCTCAGTGTCAACTTCATCAGCCCCCTCTTTCCCCCAGGTCAAGCTCACATACCTCCTCTTTTCCCCAGGTCAACCTCACCTTCTCCCTCTTTTCCCCAGGTCATATCACCTTCCCCCACTTTTCCAGGTCAGAGTCACCTTCCCCCCAGGTCAATCTCACCTTCCCCCTCTTTTCCCCAGTTTATCACCTTCCCCCCTCCTTTTCCCCAGGTCAATCTCCCCTTCCCCCTCTCCCCTCCAGGTCCCCCTCCCCTTTCAGCCTCCCCAAATGTCCCCAAGTGTCCAGGTCAAACAAAACCCCTCCTGCCCTGCCTGAGATCACGGTCCCCTCCAGGTCCTCCTGCTGCAGGTCACGTCACGAGGTCGTAAATAATCCGCATGGCGCTGCTCGTAATGCTTTCTCCATTTACTTTCCATTTACTCGGAAACAATAGAAGCCGAGGAGTTTCATCTCCTCGTGCCTCCGTCGCTCGCTCTCTCTCTCTCCTGCATCTCAACTCCTCTTCGCTTTCTTGAGATCTCTCCTGTTTTCTGTCTTCCTTTTGTGTTTATTCCTGTGTTCTCCTTCCCGTTTTTTTGGGGTTTGATTTTTTTTCTGATCTCGTGAGGATTTGGTATTGATTTTTCTTTTTTTTTAAATGTCTTCTTCTTTATCAAGTTTTTTTTTCATTATATATTTTCTGTTTTACTTTTTTTTTTCATTTTGTGTAATTATCCTTTTTGCTTAAGGCCTTCCGTGTTCTTGTTTTTCTTCTTCTGTCGGTCTTTCTTTCTTTTGATTTTGTGTTTTATTAGACTCCCTTTTATTTATTTCTCTTTTCTCCTATGTATCATCTTATTCCATTTTCTGTTTTGTATGATTTTCCTCTTCCCTCCCTATCTCTCTCTTCCCTTTCTTTTTCTCTCACTGTTAACTTTAGTTTGTTTGGTTCCGTAGTTTATCTTCCTATATTAAGTCTCGAATCTTTTCTGTTGATATCTTCCTCTTTCTTTTCCTTTTGCTTCGTATTTCTTCGTACGATTTTCCTCTTCCTTCGTCTGTGTTCTCCATTTTGTTTTTATTCTTGGGTTTTGCTATCTTTTTATTTCTTTTATCTTCTTTTTCTTGTCGTTTACTTCTCTTCCTCTGTTTATCTTCCTATATTAGGTCTCGAATCTTTTCTGTTGATATCTTCCTCTTTCTTTTCCTTTTGCTTCGTATTTCTTCGCACGATTTTCCTCTTCCTTCGTCTGTGTTCTCCTTTTTGTTTTTATTCTTGGGTTTTGCTATCTTTTTATTTCTTTTATCTTCTTTTTCTTGTCGTTTACTTCTCTTCCTCTGTTTATCTTCCTATATTAGGTCTCGAATCTTTTCTGTTGATATCTTCCTCTTTCTTTTCCTTTTGCTTCGTATTTCTTCGCACGATTTTCCTCTTCCTTCGTCTGTGTTCTCCATTTTGTTTTTATTCTTGGGTTTTGGTATCTTTTTATTTCTTTTATCTTCTTTTTCTTGTCGTTTACTTCTCTTCCTCTGTTTATCTCATTCTTAACACCTCTTGTCACGTAAGCTCTCTTAAACCTTTCTCTTTTTTTCTGTCTTGTTATCATATTCCCTTTTCGTTGGTCTCTCTTTCACCTTTTCACCTTTCTTGTGCTCTTATCTCTTTCTCTCTCTCTCTCTCTCTCTCTCTCTCTCTCTCTCTCTCTCTCTCTCTCTCTCTCTCTCTCTCTCTCTCTCTCTCTCTCTCTCTCTTTCTCATTTCATGTAATTTCATAATTTTCTTCTTCTTCTTCTTCTTTTTCTTCTTCCCTTTGTTTCGTATGATTTTCTTATATCTCAATTCTACCCTCTTTTATCTCTCTCTCCCTCCCTCCCTCCATCTCCCCGCTCCTCTCTCTCTCTCTCTCTCTCTCTCTCTCTCTCTCTCTCTCTCTCTCTCTCTCTCTCTCTCTCTCTCTCTCTCTCTCTCTCTTTCTCATTTCATGTAATTTCATCTTTTCCATAATTCTGTAAATCTTCTCGCCATTGCTGTTTTTTTTCCTTCTTATTTTCTGTTACGTCCATTCTCTTTTCTTCTAATTATCACCCCCCATCTTTCCTCCTTTTCTTCGTCGTCACAGTGATGCGTGCCCTTCCGTCT
>NC_061843.1:9249571-9254571 GCF_019202785.1 Penaeus chinensis | reverse complement strand
ATTAGATTTCCAAAAGGGGTTCACGACCGTTTTTTTTTTTTTCGTTTGGGTAAATAGGTCATATCAGATCGATGCTCTCTTCCTTCTCGGTTAAAAGATCCCATGGTATTCAAATTTATAAACCATTGACACCTTTCCTATCAGCAGTCGTGTCGGGAGCGATAAAAAAAGGGAGATTTAAATGTTTCTATCCGATGTAAATGGTACCATGACAAGGGAACGTTTCTGGGAACGTTTGTCTTTGGCAAACAGGACACACGATGTTCGGGGGTTAAGAACACTAGGTTGTGAAGAATTGACTTTTATCTGTATGATTTAGTGCTTGCATTGCTGAATTTTGTTTAGAACTTGATTTACCGAGTACCAGGTGAAATAGTCTGAGGATATTTGCGGGTAATGTTGTTTGTTTAGTCCAAAAGATATGATAAGACAGGAGAGAGAGAGAGTGAGAGGAGAGAGAGAGAGAGAGAGAGAGAGAGAGAGAGAGAGAGAGAGAGAGAGAGAGAGAGAGAGAGAGAGAGAGAGAGAGAGAGAGAGAGAGGTTGGTGGACAGATAGGTAGATATAAAGAGACAGATAGGTAGATATATAGATATATAGAGACAGATAGACATACAGACAGACATTTAGATGGACAGAAATAAAGACAGATATACAGATAGAGAGAAATTTCGAGAGTCGAAAAACGGACTCAGTGACCCAATCACGCTATGGACTTTCACGTAATTTACTTATAATTGTTGTGGCACATTTCTTCCCTCTTCTGCCTGGTGTTTTGAAAGAATTTTTCTCATATCATTCTCCTTGTTCCCGCTTCATTTCCCTGATGTTTTTGACGTTTCTCTTTCCCTTTAATCCTCTTTTCTCCTCATTTCATTCACTCGCCTCGTGTTTAATTAGATATACCTTCGATCCCTATATAACTTTCAGTATCTGTGTGTGTGTGTGTGTGTGTGTGTGTGTGTGTGTGTGTGTGTGTGTGTGTGTGTATGTGTGTGTTTCTGTCTTTGTTACCCTGCACAACTTCAATAACTCGTATTCTGTGTGTATGCTTGTCTATTTGCATGTTTCTGTATTTGCTTCCCTGCACAACTTTCAGCAGCCCACATGTACACACGTGTCTCACTCCATGTACGTACGTCTCTATGTATGTGCACATCCTTCACGTACATCCTTCACCATCATCTCTGCATCACGGGGCTCAGATTCTCACGGTCCAAATCTTACTCAAATTACATACTTGGATAATCCTCTTGGCTCATTTATGGGGTATAATGATTAATTTCGAAATAACGAAAGAGCTCATTACATCCACCCGAGCTATGGCAAAGGGAGAGGACTGTAACAACGCCCTTAATTGCTCAAAGGAATTAAAACTACAGGGGGTCCATAAGCCTTGCTGGGGTAGCACTAGGGTTCACTTCCCCCGAGGTACGCACACTGGGGCTTTTTCGCTTTTCTCTTTCTCTCTTTCTGGTGGTTTTGGTGTCGGTGTGATTGGTTGGTTTGGCTGATTTCGTTGTTCGTTTGTTTTATTCTTTCTCTCCTTCTCTCTTTCTTTTTTCTTGATTTTTTTTTTTTTTTCTTTTGCTTACCTCTTTTTCTACTTCTGCTCTTACTTTTCTTCCTTCCTCAACACTACTACTACTACTACTACTACTACCTCCTCCTCTTCTCTTCCCTCTTCCTCGTTCTCTTATTTTCTTCTCTTCCCTTCTTTTTATTTCCCATTCTTTCCCCTTTCCTCAGTTTTCTTCTCTTCACCTTCGTCTTTAGCGTCTCCTTCCTCCTTTTCCTTTGCTTCCATATCCATCTCTCCTCCTACTCTTTCTTTACTATCTTCTCCATCCTTTTCCTCTTCCTCTTTCACCTCCTCCTCCTTCATTTCATTCGCTCCTTCTTCACCGTCCCTTTCTCCATTCTTATCCTCTTCCTCCTATTCCTCTTCCTTTCCCTCATCACCACTTCCTCCATCCCTCTCCTCCTCTTTATCCTTGACTATCTTCTCCATCCTTCTCTTCCTCCTTCACCTTCTCATTCACTTCCCTCTCCACCCCTTTCCCTTCCCTCCTCCTTCATCGTCCTTCTCTCCTATACCTCTTCCTTCCCCTCTTCACCTCCTTCTCCTTCCCTCTCCTCTGCGACAGGCAATTTTATTTAACATCGTCTTCATAATCTCATTAATGAAGCCGGCCTGAGTGATGTGTTTGGTCCTTTTCCCACGCCAGATAGTGCTGTCGAGATCAGGTATTCAGGCAAAGGTTTCCTCCCTTTATTCTATTTAATGATAGATAATTTAGTGATAGATGATAGGAATAGATAATAGATGATAGTGGTATATTATCAATAGATGGTAGTGATAAATTATTAGAATGGATAATGATATATAATGGTAATAATGATAGATAATGATAGGTTATAGTAATAAGTAGTAGCAAGTTGACCTTCATTAGTCCGGCAAGTTTGGGACTTGGTAAGTGCCGGATTAAGGATTTTTCTGTAGCTGCGACGTGAAGAGTTAAAAAAAAAAAAAAGACGAAATAAGGCATATTTTATTGTGAAATATCTTTAATTAGAAGACCACAGACCTCTATAAATCACCTGTAATAAGCGTCAATTATAGGAGGCCGCTATGGCACAGCACCCCAGCGGACCAAGTGAAGGGACCTGCAAACCATTGATCGCCGGATTCAGGTCACCGTTCCGAACCGTCGAAGTTACCGGACCACTGATTGCCGGATTAGCGAGGTGCAAACTATTTGAAGCTTATGATATATATGTATTGTTGATGAGGTTGATTGCAATCGTTTAGGTTGACATGGTTGTTCAAAGTCGGGCAGAGTTTTCGTATTCTTTTGATATTATTATCAATTATTTTCACTATTTTTATTTTTAGTTATTCCCGACGTTATTGTTATTACCCATTCTCATTTCTTCTTCTTCTTCTTCTTATTATTATTATTATTATTATTATTATCATCATTATCATTATAATTATCATTATCATTATCATTCTTCTTATTATTATTATTATTATTATTATTATTGTTTTTGTAGTTACTATGGTTAATTGTTTTGTCATTACCGTTATTCTTATTATCATCATTGTTATTGTCACCATTACTACTACTCCCACCACTACTACCATACTGTTACTAATTTTGTAATCATCATCATTATTGCCATCTCTGTACCCTATCATCATTATCATCTGCATCATGTTCACCATCATTCCCCTCTTCCACACCCGCATCAATAAAAACATACGAATATGCAAATGAATCAAACGAACGAGCGAACGAGATTAAACAACAAACAAAAGAGTAAATAAGATAAGAAAATGCGACCATAAATATTCTCACCACATCTCGTCCTTGGTCGAGGATGCTCTTCTCTCGCCCGATACCAGAGGCCGTTGTTTCCTGTGATCTGCTTGTACTACTCTGAAGGATCATAGGATTTGCGATGCTGTGATTTACATATCAGGGAGGGTTGGATTCTTTATTTTCCCGGTCGGAAAGCTGCGTGTGATCCTTTTTTTTTGTGTGTGTGTGGCATTTTTTTTTTTTTTTAAGGTGTTCGTAGGCCTTGGGGTGATTATCAGATTAGGGAGGTGTGAATGTGTACTTAAAGACGTACATATACATGCGCGCGCGGACATGTATACACATGCAATGTCTATGTAAGTACTTAAATAGGCTTTGTACGCACTCACACATGCGCACTCAACTACGCTACACACACATACATACCCACAAATACACACACAAACAACAAAAACACACACAAACAAACAGGAACAAACGCACACACACTCAAACAGCAACACAAAAACACTCACACAAACACACATGAACAAACGCACAAACACACACACAAACAAACATGAACAAACGCACAAACACACACACAAACAAACATGAACAAACGCACAAACAGACACACACAACCAAGCAAACCATACATAAGTAAAAATAAAAAAATGGAGTGGACCAAGCCGACGGAAGCGCACGGAGAGAAAGTCTGCGAAACCGTTTTAGTCAAGCGCCGCCAGAGGAGCGCTTTCGGCGGCCGTCGCGATGCCAATCCCCGATCGTCCGTCTTGCGTTCCCTCACGTAAACGAGGGGAAATTTCCTGTAGAACAAGCGCTTATTCTTATCTCTGGCCCGCTGTCCCGACGCCGAAGGGTGGTGTGGAAGAGGCGCTTTGCCCTCGAACGTTTTCCATTTCGTTCTTCTCTTCCCTCACCCTCCCTCCTCCCTTTTCCTGTCTATTCCTCCTTCCTGCTTTTCCTGTCTATTCCTGCCTCCTCCCTTTTCCTGTCTATTCCTGCCTCCTCCTTTTTCCTGTCTATTCCTCGCTCTTCCCTTTTCCTGTCTCTTCCTCCTTCCTCCTTTTCCTGTCTATTCCTCGCTCGTCCCTTCTCCTGTCTATTCCTCACTCCTCCCCTTTCCTGTCTCTTCCTCCCTCCTCCCTCTTCCATTTTCCTCTTCTTCTATCTCTTTGTCGCTCGCTTCTTCCCTCCTCCGTTGTCCTGTGCCTTCCTCCCTCCCCTCTTTATCACTGTCCTCCCATGTCTTGAAATGTCACCTCCTTACTTTCCCTCTCTCGTTTCTTGCTCCTTTTCTTTCTTTCTTTCTTTCTTTCTTTTTTTTACCTTCCTCCCTCCCTCCTTTTTTTTAACTGTTCTCCATACGTCCCTCATCTTTGAGCCTCTCTCCCTCTCATTTTTTTTTCTCAGCATTATTTCACTGCCCCTCTTTCTCCATCTCCTCCCCATGTTTCCCCCTCCTCCTCTACTTCCTTTTCTCTTTATCTGCCCTTTTCACCTTCCCCTCTTCCTCCTCCGTCCGCTTTCCCTATCTCATCCCATCCCCGTCTTTTATTTTGATCTCCTCCTCCTCCTCCGCCATTTCCTATCTCTCTTCCCCTCCCCCCTCTTTTTCTCCTCAGTTGTTTCTCCCTTTCTCTCCTTTTTTTTTATCTCCATCTCCCTTCCT
>NC_061843.1:9219571-9232071 GCF_019202785.1 Penaeus chinensis | reverse complement strand
AAAATAGGGAAATAGGGAGAAGTGGGAAGCGAAGATTGGGAATAGGGAAATGGGGAGGGGAGAATGGAGAGCGAAGTTTTGAAATAGGGAGATGGGGAGGGAGAGTAGGAAGCAAAGATTAAAAATAGGGAAATGGGGAGGGGAGAATGGGAAACAAAGATTTAAAATAGGGAAATGGGGAGGGGAGAATGGGAAACAAAGATTTAAAATAGGGAAATGGGGAGGGGAGAATGGGAAACAAAGATTTAAAATAGGGAAATGGGGAGGAGTAGTGGGAAGAGGGGATTGCGGTTCAGGGGAATTGGAGAGCGGGAGAAAGAGAAGTGGAAGTTGAGGGGAAATGGGGAGGGGGTAGAGAGACGAGATTGGCGGGGAATTGGGGAAGGGGATTATGGATAGGGACATTGGGGAGGCGCTGAGGGAAACTGAAAGCCTTTGAAGGAAGGGGACTTAGACGAAGGGGAAAAGGGAATAAAGTATGGATAGGGGAAACATTGGAAACTAGGAAAAAATGAGAAAGGAAAATGAGGAATGGGGTAAGAAGGAGAGGGAGGGAGGAGGGGGGAAGGGGAAAGGGAACCGAATGGAGGGATCAAAGGGACCGTATGGAAGGGGAAAGGGTAACAGAAAGGGGGAGGGGGGGGGGGAAAGTGGGAATGAGAGTCCCTATCCTGCCGATCCTACCGATAACAGTCGTAAAACAAGACGAGTGTCCGTGGCTACGCAGACCTAATGACGATTCGAAGTGTTTAAGAATTCCATTTCCTAATGGATGAGTTAGAGGAAGGGGGGGAGGGAGTCGGTGGGTGGGGGGGGAACGGGAGGGGGGGAGGGGGAGTAGGGGGGGTGGAGAACGGGAGGGGGGGAGGTAGGGGAGTCGGTGGGTGGGTGGGGAACGGGAGGGGGGGGGGGGAGTCGGTGGATGGGTAAGGAACGGGAGAGGGGAGGGGGAGTCGGTGGGTGAGTGGGGAACGGGAGGGGGAGGGGGAGTAGGGGGTGGGTGAGTAACGGGAGGGGGGGGTAGAAGGAGGGTGGGTGGGGATGGGATAGGAAGTGGGTGTAGGGGTGGGTGTGGAAGAGTGGGTGGATGGATAGGAGATAGTAGAGGGGCGTGGAGTAAGGGGGAGTTGGTGGAGGGTATAGGATAAGGAAGGGGATGGGAATAGGGGTATTGTTTGGATGGATAGGGGGAAAGGGAAGAAGTGGAGGAGTGGAAATTGGACTGTGTGGATCGGTAAAGACGGGGAGAGAGGCAATAAGAACCTTATTGGGTGTAAGGTAGGAAGAGTAGATAGGAGAAAGAGAGAGGGGAAGGAGGAGAGGGAAGTGGGGAGAGGGGCGATAGTACATAAAAGGAAGAGGGAGAGTAGATACAGAAAGGGAGAGGGAAAAGGGGAGGGGGAGACAGAAAAGTAAAACGTGGGTAAGGGAGACTGAGAAGGAGAAGAGAGAGGGAAATTGATGAAAGTGGGAGGATTGTAAATAAAAGGAGGAAGAATAGATGGAGCAAGGGCGAGGGGGAAAGGAAGACAGAATAAGAGCGGCGAAAGAGTAGTGAGGGGAGTGGGGGAGTGGGATATAGGGACAAGGAGGGAGAGGGTAGGGGGGGGAGGGGGAGGTAAGAAGTGGGGCGGTGGATGTAATTCAACTCGTTTTCTATAATCTCGAAATCGCTGGCCTTCGGAGAGCCGTGATTACTCGCAGAAATGTTGCCAGAAATAAGGAGAAAGAAAACAAAAAAAAATCAGGGGAAAGATTCAAAGCTTCGTCCGCGAGGTTCGTGCGAAGTGAGACAAGAGGAGGAAGGTTTTTCAGGCCTTCTTCGGATCTCCTGGGAAAAGGGGTGGAAGAAGAGGAAGAGGGAAAAGGAGGAGGAGGGGAGAGAGGAAGAGGAAAAGCATGATTAGGAGGAAGAGGAGGAGGGGGAGGTAGAGGAGGAAAGATGTGGAGGAGTAGGTATGGGAGGGAGGAAGTGGAAGACGCTGCAATAGAGATGGAAGAAAAAGAGGAGTAAGTACAGGGGGAAAGAGGATAAGGCATGAAGAATGAGGAGATGGATTAGGTAGAATATGAGAAAAAGCTGTGAAGGAAATGAAAGAGGGAGACGGGGTGGGTGTAAGGGAAAAGGGAAGTGAAAAAGAAGGGAGTGGAAGAGGACGAGCATAAAGAGGAAAATATAGCACTGTGGCATCTTGGTTGTGCCCAAAAGACCTCATAACACGTGGCGAAGAAAAAGTTTTCTGGAAGACCATTGGGAGAAACAAAGCGGAAGAAAAAACGACTAGCTATTCGTTATGGCTACACGCTGGTTCACAGATACGGTGAAACTTCTTTTGTGGATACATAAGAGGCCGTAACTCATAAGCACCTTACAAAAACACAAAGTATTTGTGTGTAAGGGGAACGCGGGAAAGGGAAAGAAAGTTTACTGTGGTGCGAATTGCTTATTAACACGATTCATTTCTCTCGGAGCGTGATTCAAAACGCCCAGAGTCTCGAGACTAAATGAAGCAGTTAGAGAAACTCACGACCACCACCTGGGCTACTATTTTGTAGAATTTCTTTGCTAATGAAGCAGTTTAAGTAACTTCTTAGGTACTCCGTCCACAGTCTCAGCCATTAAGTGAAAGTGCACCTTGAGATGAAAACAAAACGAAAACATTCCTAATTACCGATCATCTCGTTTGGAAGGGGAAGAGGGTGTGGATCTAGGCTAGTCAAATTTCGCTTATAATGTAGAATTAGCTTCACTGTTATTATAGCATAGTTGCCTTGATAAAGAAAAAGAAATTATAAACACCAATGCCCCCTTGGTTGTCAACACCTGAGGTCGTGTGGTCTTCCGAAGCTTCCAGTAGGCTCTTTGGCGAGCTCTTTGGCGAGCCCACTTGACAAGCTACTGCAGTAAGTTCTCGCCAACGAGTCTTTAAGAAAAGTTTGGTCAGTTTTCTGGGTAGATGTTTGTTGTTTGATGTTTTTATCAGTATTATAATCATCGCCATTAGCACTGGCAGTAGCAGTGTTGAAATCATTACAACTACTGTTCTTGTCCAGACACAAATACAAGCACTTATATATACAGCCGCCTCATAGATAAGAGGGACCTTGGATAGTCTTGTCTATTTTTATTTCATTTCCTCCCCCCCCCCCTTTATCCCCCTTCCTTTTCATTCCTCTCTTATATCCTTCTACTCTCACAATCTCCTTCTCCCCCCACCCTCTCTCTCTCTCTCTCTCTCTCTCTCTCTCTCTCTTCGTCTCTACCCCTCCCTCCCCTCTCGACATTCTACATTGCCTCCATCTGTCTACCTCCTTTTTCTTCTCTCCTACAGTATATTTCCTTCCCCCTCTCGTACTCCTCTCCTCCCTCTCACTATCACTTTCCCCTATTTCATATCTCTCTTTCTACCTCCTTCCATTTCTTACTCTTTTATCATGTTCTTATCTACTTCTTTTTCACTGTTTTCTCTATCTGTTTGTTTTCTTCCCTTTCTCCCTCTCCTCTCCCTCCTCTTTCTGCCCCCCTCCTCCTCTTCCCTTATCCGTCTATCCTCTGTCTATCTACCCTGTCCCCAACTGTCGTCGCCTTCTCTTATTTTATCTCATTTTCCCTCCATCTACCTCCTCTTTCTCACTTTCCTTCCTATCTCTGTCTATCTCATTTTTCTTTTCCCTCTTCTCCTCCCTCTCTGTATTTACCTCCTTCCCTTTCTCTATCTATCCCTCTTCCTCATTTCTCTCTTATCTCTCTCTCTTGCGTCCTCCTTTTTCCCTATATCTTTGGATTATGTAAAAACTCTGCATTTTGCCAGCGAATTCCCACCAGTATTTCGCAACACGGTTCCGTTTCCTTATACTCGACAGGTATATCTCTGTATATGAGGTATAACGCGGATTACCAGCCAAAAAAGTTTTAACAGGTCGCCTAGGTAAGCCACGGGACCTTGACCTGTCCGATGAGTTCCCGGATGTTGGGCTGGCACTTACGGCCCCTGCGACCTGATTTTCCCACGACCTCGTTTGGCGGCTTTCTCCTATTGGCACAGCCTTTTCCTTGGACACTTTTATCGGGTTTATCATACCAATATCCGATTCCTTACTAAGTCGTGTTTTGGGGTTTGTTTGTATAATGGAGTTTTTTATTTTTTAATATTTGGTGTGTGTGTGTAATGATGATTGCGGTGTGTTTCTGCTGTTTTGTATCTCTCTCGTTCTCTCTCTCTCTCTCTCTCTCTCTCTCTCTCTCTATATATATATATATATATATATATATATATATATATGTATATATATATATATATATATATATATGTATATAAATATATATATATATATATATATGTGTGTGTGTATGTGTGTGTGTGTGTGTGTGTGTGTGTGTGCGTGTGTGTGTGTGTGTGTGGGTGTGGGTGTGAATACACTCGGTATATACTGTCCATACGTTCGTCCCTTGCTTTTCATCACTAATCACCCCCTTTCCCTATCTTTCCTTCTCCTTGTCCCTCTTAGCTCCCCCCCCCCCCCTTACCTCAAATTATACTTCTCTTTCTCTTTCTGCCTCTCCAGCTTCCGTCTTTCTGTATTTCCATCATTCCCTCTCTCTGTCTCTCCATCATTCCCTCTCTCTGTCTCTCCATCATTCCCTCTCTCTGTCTCTCCATCATTCCCTCTCTCTGTCTCTCCATCATTCCCTCTCTCTGTCTCTCCATCATTCCCTCTCTCTGTCTCTCCATCATTCCCTCTCTCTGTCTCTCCATCATTCCCTCTCTCTGTCTCTCCATCATTCCTTCTCTCTGTCTCTCCATCATTCCCTCTTTCTCATTCCCTTTCCATTCCCTCTTGACGTGTCTCTTTTACCGCCATTCACCCCTGCCTTAATTTTCCGAAATTCCGAATGCCTTCAAATGCGGGGCATCGATTGATCTGCCTATCACATCTCTTACTTTAAAAGGTCTTCTTCTAAGTTCCCTGTTTCCCTCCTTCATTCCTGATTCCCTCCCTTTCATCCTCGGTCTTTTGTTATTGTTTTTTTTTTTTTTTTTTTTTTTTGGTTATTATTTCCCTGCTCCTTTAGTGTATTATCGATGCCGTGCTATTTATAACTCGACTTCCCCCTCCGGCTGTCATATCTGTTCGCGATTCTGTGTTAATTTTTTTCCTCTCTCATTCTCTCTCTCTCTCTCTGTCTTTTTTTTTTCTCTCTGTTTGTTATCGTGAAGTTGATCTTCCTTTCCATTTATTGGTCTTTGGGTTTCTCTTAAATGACGGGTAATTTTCTCTTCGGTCGGATTTCCCTTTGGCGTTGATTGGTTGCTATGCTGCGTCAATGCCGTGCAATGGTTTGTTTGTTTGGTTTATATTTAAGTTCAGATCGTTGGCATCGCTGTCACTAGACTAGCAGTTATATATCTTCATTTCCTCAGACATTATCATTTCACTGCAGGACACTGGCCTCTCATGATTGAGAGGTTGTTTGACAGTGCCACCTTGGCCTGACTGGAGGATAATATGTATGTACATACACACACACACACACACACACACACACACACACACACACACACACACACACACACACACACACACACACACACACACACAGGACCAAAGCCAAAACTAATTACGTCTGCACACTTGAAAAAAGCAACAGACAATTTTTTTTTTTGTATATGTACGTGTTATGCTGTCTGTGTATACGCCGATGCTTATCTCTGTGTATGAGTAAATGCGTGCGCTATTACATGGGTACACAACTGCATTTAAACGCAGGTTAATTCTCTCTTGATATCCGATTAACCAAGGAATTGAATATCCAATTTTTGATCGGACACAGAAGTTGTAAAGGTTTATCGGCCATTAACTGGAGAAGGAAAAGGAGCAAGGAGACGGGGAAAGGAAGGGAAGAGGGAGGGATAACGGAGGAAGGGGATAAGGAAATGAAGGTGGAATGAGGAAAGAGGTGAAGAAAGGAAAGGAGGGGAAGAAGGGAGGCATAACGAGTGATAAGAGGAGATGAGGGGAAGACATGAGATAGAAGAAGAGGAAGAAAAGTTAAATGTAGAAATGGTAAAGAATAAATGAAAAGTAGAGAGAAGGATAGACAGACCGACAGACAGAATGCGAGAGAGAGAGAGAGAGAGAGAGAGAGAGAGAGAGAGAGAGAGAGAGAGAGAGAGAGAGAGAGAGAGAGAGAGAGAGAGAGAAAGAGGGAGAGAAAGAGAGTGGGAGGGAGGGAGGGAGAGAGAGAGAGAGAGAGAGAGAGAGAGAGAGAGAGAGAGAGAGAGAGAGAGAGAGAGAGAGAGAGAGATTGAAATAAAGATAGACAGACAGAGGTTACTCGGTGTAAATTCTTAAGCAAGAGCCCTATGAGCAACTCATGCTAGGTAGGAATAAGGAAGGAGATAATGAAAAAGAAACTTAACTTTTATAAAAAGAAACAAAAAGAGTGAAAAAAAACAACATGAAAACAACGTAACTGCGGTTAAAACAAAGGATAACTTTTGAAGACGAGCAACTGATAGGTCGTAATCAAGTGATAATGGACCTTTAATGAAGTGAGATAAGTAGAATGATTCTTTGATTAAGAAAGATGGGGCCCGTAGATAACGTCCTATACCCCCCCACCCCCTGCCTCCCTCCCTTACACCCGTTCATATGTCGAATGGGCGGATTTTTGAGAAATGGGCGTGGATGAATTCGGATCGAGTGAGAGAGAAGGAGGATAAAGAATGATAATTTAAAGAAGAGGGGAAAACATGAAGAGAACGGTGGTTAAAACGAAAAAAAAAGATAATACGGAGGAGGAGGAGGAGGAGGAGGAGGAGGAGAAGGAGATGAAGAAAAACATATGTATATATTAAAGAGTATTAAAATGAGGGGGATGATGCATACGAAAAAGTATTAAATTTGGAATTCCAAAATCTTCGGGTCTTTAAATGGGAGGTGTTCGCGTATTCAAGTTAAGTATTTAAGTATTTCCGAATTTAAGCCCTTGGTGAGATACTTATATTTGCAGTTAGCGGTGGAGAGAGAGAGAGATAGGTGGAAGGAAGGAGGGAGGGAGAGAGAGAAAGAGAGGGAAAGAGGGAGGGGGATAGAGAGAGAAAGAGGGAAAGAGGGAGGGAGAGAGAGAAAGAGAGGGAAAGAGGGAGGGAGAGAGAGAAAGAGAGGGAAAGAGGGAGGGGGAGAGAGAAAGAGAGGGAAAGAGGGAGGGAGAGAGAGAGAGAGAGGGAGGGAAAGAGGGAGAGAGAGAGAGAAAGGTCGAGTAGGAGAACAAGAAGGATAGAAATTAAATACTCATAATCATATAAAAGGAGAGAGAGAAAGTGTGAGATGAAAAGATAAGGGAAAGGAAAAAAATCAATATTTTTTGATTTTCTATAATAAGCTACGTGATCTATCTTGATTGGGAGTATATTTCCTTTGTTTTTTTTTCAATCTCTTCGCTTTGATGTTCAGCAAATCAAATCTGACTTAAGTGTTTGGTCTCTGGTGAAGGTTTGATCAGCACTTAATTGATAACCATTGAGAAGGCTATTCAATCCCCTTTCCCTCTCTCCCTCCCTCCCTCCCTCCCTCTCTCCCTCTCTCCCTTTCTTCCTCTTTCCCATCCTCCCTCTCTTCCTCCCTCCTTCCCTTCCTCTCTCTTATCCTCCCTCTCTTCTCTCCCTTCCTCCCTTTCTGTCTTTCCCATCCTCCTTCTCCTCCTTTCTGCTTCCCATCCACTCTCCCTCCATCCCCCCCCCCTTTCTCTCTCCTTCCATCCTCCCCCCACTTTCTCCCTCCCTCCCTTCATTCATCCCTTCCCTCCCTCTCTTCCTAACTTTCTCGCTCTCCCTCTCTCCCATCTTTCTCCTCCCTTTTATCCTCCCATTCCTCCGTTCATCCCTATCCCCTCCTTCCAACCCTTCCCCCTATTTAACCTCTCCCTCCCTCCCCCTCTCCCCCTCTCTCTCCCTCTCCCTATCCTTTCTAACACTTCCCTCCTCTCCCTCCTCCTCTTCCTATACTCCCTACCACTCCCCTCCCCTCCATCTCCCTATCCTCCCTACCACGTCCCTCCCTTCCTCCCTCCCTCCTTCCCTCCCTCCCTCCTTCCCTCCCTCCCTCCTTCCCTCCCTCCCTCCTTCCCTCCCTCCCTAATCCATAGGATACGAAATCATCAGGAAAAAGGAAAAAAAAAAAAAAAAAACACGGAAAAAAATATCAGCACACGATCAAGAAATTAGTGAATTTGCGAATCGTTAATGACACGCGCTGGGGAAATGGCGGCTACATTTCCTCTGCTACGATCGTGGTCGTCGATGGCGTTGCGTGTTTTCGATTTTCGGCTTTCGGGCGTTTCTGTCGTATCGCTTTTTTTTGTGCGTGTGTGTGTTTGTTTGTGTGTGTGTGTTTGTTTCTGTGTGTGTGTGTGTGTGTGTGTGTGTGTGTGTGTGTGTGTGTGTGTGAGAATGTTATAAGATTTATTCATGTACATGTGTTTGTTTTACTGTGTCTCTTTCTATTTTTCTCTTTCTGCTGTCTCTTTTGTCTGTCTGTCTGTTGGTCTGTCTGTCTCCTCCTCGCTCTCTCTATCTCTCTATCTATCAATCTATCAATCTCCATTTCTCTCACTCTCCCACTCACTCAAACCATGACTCTCACTCTCTTCCTTTTCTCCTTCTCCATCTTCTTCGTCTTCTTCTCTTTCATCATCATCATCTTTGTCTCCTTTTTATTGCCTCTTATCACGATCGTTGCCATAACCAACACGCGATTTTTATTTGGTTATTATCTCCTCTCTTGTCATTTTTCTCTTTGCTCCCCTTTATCATCATCTCCTTCTTCTCCTCCTCCTCCTCCTTCCTCTCCATCCTTTGAAGTTTATGTTTGTTGACTTCTTCGCCTTTTTTTTTTCTTTTTCTTTTTTTTTCCTTTTTTTTATCACTGCAATGCGACAGGAGGTTGCTGACCTTTCCGTATTTGAGTTTTTTTTTTTTTTTTTTTTTTCGTTTTCTGTAATTTCGGATTGATGGGTGTGATGGTGATTATAGTGACAGCAATGGTGGTAAAGTTTTTTTTTTTTTAAACTTATTAATGTACGTTGTTGTAAGATTTTTAGAATATATTCGTCTCTTTCGGCATTCGTATCACCATTATCATTTTGGTATTTTTAGAAATGTTATTGTCGCTATCATTACTATCTACTATTACTATAACCACGACAGTTACCACCACCATCATCACCACAACCACTACTGCCATCACCACCAACATCATCATCATCATCATCATCATCATCATCATCATCATCATCATCATCAACATCATCATCACCATCATCATCATCATTACCATCATCATCATCATTACCATCATCATCCCCATCATCATCACCATCTTCATTACCATCATCATCACCATCATCATCATCATCACCATCACCATCATCATCATCATCATCACCATCACCATCATCCCCATCATCATCACCATCATCATCACCATCATCATCACCACCACCACCACTACCACCACCACCACCATCATCACCATCACTATCACCATCACCATCACTATCACCATCACCACCACCATCATCACCATCACCATCACCACCACCATCCCCACCATCACCATCCCCACCACCACCACCATCCCCACCATCACCATCACCACCACCATCCCCACCATCACCACCACCACATATCACAGCGCCATCACCCTCATCATCCAACCGCCATAAATACTATTACTTCCGATCTCCCACTACGCCCTGATCTCCACACCCACTCGCAGGCACCTTTGACACAAAAAATCCAGCTTCAGGTTAAACCGAATCCCGGGTGAAGATTATCGATCCCTAATCACTGCTAATCATAGGGCCAAGCCAGAAGGCGACACTGGCTTCGGCGGATTAGGTGCAAAGATTGCCTTCGCTGCTGTGTTTGCGATTGGGATTATGCGTTTGTTGTGAGTGATTGGTGTGTCTCTATTTTGCGAGAGGAAGAGGAGGGATGGGAATGAAGAGAGGGAGAGGGAGAGAGAGAGAGGGAGAGAGAGAGAGAGAGAGAGAGAGAGAGAGAGAGAGAGAGAGAGAGAGAGAGAGAGAGAGAGAGAGAGAGAGAGAGAGAGGGAGGAAAACAGAGAGAGATGGAGAGAGGAAAACAGAGAGAGATGGAGAGAGGAAAACAGAGAGAGATGGAGAGAGGGATGGAGAGGGAGAGAGGGATGGAGAGGGAGAGAGGGATGGAGAGGGAGTGAGGGATGGAGAGGGAGAGACATACACACAAATATACAAGCAGACAGACACTCTGATAAAGGCAAAGGCAAGGACAGAATTAAACAGACAGATAAACAGACATATAGAGAGATACAGAGATAGCAGTTCTAAATAATGATAATAATAATAATAGTCATATAACTATTTCTGATAATATATATATACATACATATATATATATATATATATATATATATATATATATATATATATATATATATATATTTGTATATGTATATGTATATGTATATGTGTATACACACACACATACATTTATACACACGTATGAATACACACACACACACACACACACACACACACACACACACACACACACACACACACACACACACACACACACACACACACACACACATATATATATATATATATATGTATATATATATATGTATGTATATATATATTATAAACATTATATATATAAATTATATGTATTATACTATATTATATATATATATACATATATTATAAACATTATATATATAAATTATATATATTATACTATATTATATATATACATATTACATATATATACATATATATATTATATACATATTATATACATATATATACACATATAGAGAGAGATTACATATATATATATATATATATATATATATATATATATATATATATATATATATATATATCTCCAAAGGTTCCAAATCCCAGAGTGCAGAAAAGTGCTTACTGCTGGCAGTCCCTTCTCGGATGTTCCATTGTTATTTTTGAAAGTTGTCAGCAGCAGAGAGAACCGCAGGGGTAGGATATGGGCGCGTCGGTTGTCTTTGGGGGAAGGGGGGAGGGAGGGGAAAGAGGGGAGGTGGGGAGGCGAGATGCGGAGTGGAAGAGATAGGAAGGGGAGGGAAAATGGAGGAGAGGAAGGGGGATTGAGAAGGGAGCGAGGGGATAGGGAAAGGAAATGAGGATGAGGAAGGGAGGTGAGGGGCGTTGGGAGGGCAAGGAAGGGAGATTGGGAGAGGAAAGGGAGATGGAGAAAGAGGGGCGAAGGAAGGGAAAGGCAAGAGAAGAGGAGAGAAGGAAGGGAGACTGAGAAGGAGGTAGGATAGAAGGGGAAAGAAACAATGGAAGATAGGGGAAGGGAGGCATTGACGATTAGGTATACGAAAGGGAAGGAAGAATGGGAGAAGAGAGGAGAGAGAGAGGACACGGAGTTAAACAAAAACGCTTTCCAAAAAGGATATAGACTAAACGGTAGAAACAAGGAAATAAGAATCTTAAATACTCGAGAAAAAAAAATAAAAAAAAAGAAAAAAAAAGAAACGTATATAAGTATTCATGCCAGCGATATAAAGACCAGAGGGGAAAAAAAGAGAAAGGAAAAATCGCGATATAAAGAAATAAGAGAGAACAGAGAGAATTGAAGAGCACATAACAAGGGCCTCTGATACGAGTACGTGAGGTCATTGGGTACACGTGAACGGAAGAAGAGGTAGACGAATAACTGCTGGGGATATTCATTTATTTTTTCATGTTTTTGTTTGTATAGTTATTCATTTATTTCGATATTGATGGTCATTTTGCTCAGTATCTTTTTCTTTTATGAGATGTTAAGGTATATTTAAGCGCGCATATGCAAATAGATGTAGAAGTAGACGTAGCTATAAATAAATAGATAGACAGATACACAATCAGATGAGCATATAGATAGATAGGTAGGTAGATCGATAGATATATGAACACATTGATATACACTTGTTTCCTTATGTGTTTATAGATATTCTTATCAGTGAAAAAAAAAAAACTTTTACTTTCACCTTAGCGGATTTCTTTAATTAAATTGTCCAGACCTAATTTTGTATGTCATTATTAATATTATCATTATTTCCTTATTATCGTATATAACCGAGACATATTTCGTTGCGTGATTCTCTGTGCGTGTCATCTCGAGGGGGGGGGGGGGGGGGGGGGGGGGGGGCTGGGGATGATGGGGTAAATATGATTAATTACATTCTCTCCTTCCTCTCTTGTTTTTTTTCCCCTTCCAATGGGGGTGTATTTTGGTCTCTCTCTCTCTCTCTCTCTCTCTCTCTCTCTCTCTCTCTCTCTCTCTCTCTCTCTCTCTCTCTCTCTCTCTCTCTCTCTCTTTCTCTCTCTCTCTCTCTATCCATCTATCTATCTCTCTCTCTATCCATCTATCTATCTCTCTCTCTCTATCCATCTCTCTCTCTCTCTCTCTCTCTCACTCTCTCCC